>NW_028292574.1:3200685-3500685 GCF_029948245.1 Actinia tenebrosa | reverse complement strand
AAATATTTCAAAATCTATCCAATAATTTTTCCTTCATATTTTGATATATAATGACGAAAATTGCATTTATCAAAAATCTGAAATAAAAAATGGGGGTCACCATTCTCGTTTTTGATTTATCTTGAAAAAACATCCCAAAAAAGTCGAAAACTGACACTTTTCTGAGTAGAGACTGGGGCGAGTTTCAAAAAAAGAGAAAAAAAGTGAAAATTGCTTTTGAACATGTTTCTTATTTAGTTTCCGAAAGAAAAATGCCTAGACTTTGTTAGTTCCATGCTTTTAGCGGCATGCGCAGAAAAATGCGCAGTGCAAAACAAGGGAATTACCTTAATGCCGACGTGCGAGGTAACTAACAAACTTAGTTCTCAATTCACTAGGTTTTCGCAAACTTTGAATAGACCGAACGAATAACGTTTTAGTTGGAGGACATGCAAAGGATCCTTTCCTCTTGAGACTTGTAGCGATGATGACGTGTTCATCACTCAAAATGCGTTTAGAAACATTTCTTTGCCCGACTTCGATATTGCCGATTTATTAGACTTGGAGTTACCTTCTTGTACTACGATAGATACCGATGACAATTCTTCAGAAGGGAAAAGCAAGAGAAACATTACAGTGGTTTCTGATGTTGAACTTGCCAAAAGAAACGAAGCTAGGATTCCAGAGGGAACAAAATGGAGCACAGGTAGATGTGCTCGTACTTGGATCGAATGGGCCAAGGAGCGGAGAAGCACCAATGCCACTATTGATGGATTGCAAGCATTCTCAAGAGAGTCCAAAGACAAAAGCATGGCGGCCATTGTGGTACCGTTAACAATGGGTGCTAATGAGAAATCTTTTGTTAAATGGCACCAAAATGGCCGCGATGACGTAACGTGCAATTGAAGAATTACTTCTGATTTATATACGGTGGTCAATTCCAATGTATTGACTTTAAGTAACGAAGAACTTAATTATTGGCTCAGTAAGTTCGTAGTAGAGGTGAGGGAAAAAAACACTTTGTACCAGTTATGCTGTGGTATTCAGAGACACTTAAGAGAAAATGGGCTTCCAGAACTTAACACTGATCTTTGAGAATCCTTTCTTCAAGTTATTTCAAGATTCTCTAGATGCGGAAATGAAGCGGTTGACTTCAGCCGGCGTTGGTGCAGGTGTAAAACAAGCTGAATCTTTCTCAAGATGGTCAAGAAGAAAAACTTTGGGCTTTGGATTTGTTAGGCGTTAACTCTCCTCAAGTGTTGTTGGACACGATGGTCTTTCTGATTGGTAAAAAAATTGCTTTATAAGAAGTGGGAAAGAGCACCATAACCTTCAATTTAATCAGCTCACACTGGTTTCAGCAAAAGACGAGCCAGAAAAACTAGTGTACACCTCTTTTGGAGAAAAGAACAATTTCGGAGGTTAAGCATCGTGCCTACAAGGGTAAAAAAGTGGAGCATTACTCGAACGAAGAAACGCCAGAAAGGTGTTTGTTCTGGTTGTACAAGAAGTACTTGGAGAAATGTCCAAAGTCTGCTTTTGAGGAAAAAAAATTCTATTTTACTCCAAGACGAAAGTGGAGTGTTAAAGATAAAGGTATATTTAATGAATGGAGTTGTTGTGGTTGTCATTCATTTATTGTGATATTTTGACAACTATGTACTTATTTATTAATGAATATTTTTTCGTGTTTGTCAGTACAGTGGTTTACGGCAAATCCAGTCAGGCATAACTCTTTGGGCCAAACCGTTCGAAGGTTATGTCAAAAAGCTGGTATTGAGGGGTATTTTACGAATCACAGATTGCGAGCGACGACAACTACACGTGGGCTTGAAGGTGGCGTTCCGGATAAGTTTATTTTGGAGGGAACCGGACATAGGGACCCAAGATCTTTGCAAAGATATCAACGACCTAGCATTTTTGGTTTGCAATCAATCCCAAGAGAGCACAATAACAAAAGGGATGTCCGCCATGTTGGAAGATATAACAAAAGAATTCATTGAAAAATGTTTTGTCAAATTCTTCCAACATGGTGCCTATGATCCCGGGGGGGTGGGGGGGGGGGGTACTACCACCCCAACTTGGGTAGGGGTGTGCCGCCTGGACCTTGAACCCTGACCCTATCCCAGACCTAAAATTTTGATTTTACATACCCTACCCCAGACTAAAACTAAGAATTGTATACCCTATCCCAGACTAAAAGACGGAAAAGACGGTTTTTCAACAGATTGCAATCAATATTTACTAACGTTTTTATTGTTTTTGTGCCGGCAGAAAGCGTAGCCTATTCGCCAGACAAAAATGACCAAATCGTTAACCCTATCCCAGACTAAAATGATACCCTATCCCAGACAAAATGTCAAAAAATGATACCCTACCCCAGACCAAAAAGCCGAAAAACCATACCCTAGAGTGCTTACACTATGTCCATGAAATAAAATCTAAATAGTTACTACCGAATAGTTTTTATTTAGTGACTATTAGTCACTATCACTCAACTGGAACGGCTTTAGTAACACTACACAAGGGAAACCCAAATACACAAGACAATAGAAAGATAGTTAATAGAGGCAAACTTTATTGTTTCGACATAAAAATCATTGCATTTCATTACAGGGGTTTTCACAAACCCGTGAATATTTTACTCTTACACCGGTCTGATTCTTTTGCTTGTTTGAATCGGACTATACTGAACTCTAAAAAGTAAACTTGGCCGTTTTCATGGGTTTATGAAAATCTCTCTAATTCACTGAATAATATTCCAGGCCTTCCTGTAAAACCTTCTCATAGTTGGTGCATCGATTCCCATGAAAGCGTTCTCGTTTTCTATGAGTCAATAGATAGTCGATGAGGCGCGTAGCGCCGACCTCGTCTAATTATTAAAATTATTATTATAAACGCTTTCATGGGAATCGATGCGCCCCTGCAATGAAATGCAATGATTTTTATGTCGAAACAATAAAGTATGCCTCTATTAAATAAAGTATTATATTTCTATTGTCTTGAGTATTTGGTTTCCCTTGTGTATTGTTACTAAAGCCGTTCCAGTTGAGTGATAGTGACTAATAGTCACTAAATAAAAACTATTAGGTAGTAACTATTTAGATTTTATTTCATGGACATAGTGTAAGCACTCTATAGGGCGGCACATACCCGTATAGCAAATATAGGGGAGTACCCCCCCCCCCCCCCGGGGCTATGACGTCTATTGCAAACGAAGAATAGAGGTGAAACAAGCTATTTCTAAGTGCTTACATATTAGAGGAAAGCCTTTTGCTGAACAGCTCAAGAAAAGGAAAAGCGATGACGATTCAAAGGGAGAGAAAAAGTAATTGCGCTTGGAAGAAACAGAACAAAACCTATCAAGTATCATCTATTTTGAAAACTGCACATTTCATTTCCATTAGATTCAGTTTATCACTTAAATGATACCACGGTACTAGTTACTCTTTTATGAGATTTCATTTGAGTCAGTTCATGTTGGCAGCTGACAATTAAAACTCTACAGAGTTGCAATAGTTTTGTGTTTCAGTAACTTAACTTAGTATATTTGTATTCTTGGTTTGCAATCAATCCCAAGAGAGCACAGTAACAAAAGGGATGTCCACCATGTTGGAAGATATAACAAAAGAATTTATTGAAAAATCTTTTGTCAAATTCTTCCAACATGGCGGCTATGACGTCTATTGCAAATGAAGAATAGTATAAATGATATTCAGCAGGAAAAGTGGGGTTGATGAATTGAATTGAATTGCTCATTATAAATTTACTGGTCTATGAGTGCCCAGGTCACTCCTATATAGCCCGATGAATTTATAATGGGCAATTCAATTCAATTCAATTCATCAACCCCACTTTTCCCTGCTGAATATCAAATCCCTCCCTGGCTTTAAATTTCTCTGTTGTTTATCTGGTCTCTATCATACATCCAGCCCTATGAATAACAAAGAAAACCCAGTGAATTGGGAAATTTTTTTTCTTTTTTTAATTTTAAATGTGAATTTGGAGCTAATAAACATATACATGAATTTAATTATATGGTCCATGGATAAGTGTCCACTGTACAATTAGGTAACCAGTGGGTATACTGTATATAATATACAGTGTGTAAGAAACATTGTATGTGTTAAACATTATACATACATATATGGCCAGTTGTCAATGTTTACATTCTTACAAGATTCTTTTGCCTGCACGGATGTGTGCCCATGCCAAGCACTAATATTTTCTCATACTTTCTCCCATTGAGTTTGACTATCCATTTGGCTGCAAATTTTCCTGAAACTTAATTATTTTTTAGAAGTAATAATAAGCAGTTTTTCTATATATAAATTGATAAAGTCCCCACTAGCCCTACTAAGATTTCCTACCAGAAGGGGGGTATTTACTATTACAAGTATAGCTATTACTATGTTCAGGTACTTTGACCGCCTCCTTTTTATAGACAAAAACAGCACTCTTTTCAGGACAATACTTTGAAATACCAAACAAATCTCTTTCCTTGACGTAATAAATCTCTTTCACATCATCCTGATCCTTTAAGCATTTCTCGTTCCAAAAGCACAATGGTAGCGTGAAAATCCCAATATGGGTCTTGTCTTTGCAATCTGACTCGAGATTGTGGCCGATGTACAAAGATCCTCCAGGTTTGACGACTCGAAGCATTTCTTTTACAGCTTTGCATTGTTTCTCGGGGCTTACGTATGGAAAGGTAAAAAAAGTCATCGAATGATCATAAGAAGCATCTTGGACGAAAGAAAGATCCTCAACTGTCCCAACTTTGAAGTTGTCTTTCATATCGGGAAATATCTCTCTAGCAAACTTTATTGCCCCGGTACTTAGATCAAGACCACCGAGTTTTACATTTTCGTAAGTTTGGTTAAAAGCTGAAAGAAAAGCTCCACAGCCACAACCATTGTCAAAGATCGAGTGCCCGTTTTCAAACCCTAACTGCTCGCCAATCTTTGGAGTCCACTGCAAGTAATCTTCCTCTGTGTAGCTTTTTCCCAAAGCTAAACTCTTTCCTTTTTTGCAGTAAGTATCGACGTAACTTTCCCACTTGAGAGACAGCAGTTTACCTTGTATCCAACTTCCAACATAGTTTCTCTCAAACCAGCTATTTTTTACAAGTTTAACCTTGCGAAACAAGGACGCTTCTTGAAAATCGAGGCGGATTTGACTTCCAACGAAAAGCAACAAAACGGAACCGATTACTAAAGTTAGTAATAGGCATCTTTTTGTACAAAAGCTTATTCGCCTTCCTATTCTTCCATTCCTGTACGCCATTGCTGTAATCTAATGGAGAAAACTATGGAGAAAAGGAAATAACTTACAAAGCAGTGTGTCCACGTTACAAGGTTTACACAGGCTACAGTCCCTCGCTCGGATACAACTGCCGAGCGAGGGACTGTGGAAGAGCATGACTCTGCTGTACACACGCGCAGATGCGCAGTAGTCATCCGCCATATTGAGACTATACTTTTGTCGTAGAAATTTTAGACAAGCAAGGTGAAAAAACCCGAAATTGAGAGGTTTTATTTGTCATATAGCCACAGAAATATGCCAGACTACTTAGGAAAAGACCAAAGAACAGTAAAAGAAGATGAAGATAAAAATGATAAGCCTATTCAAGGTAGTTTTTGTTTGATGTTTGTTTGAGATTTTTACGCCAGTGAAGTATGAAAGTCAGAATTTTTCCCTCTTTGTAGCTAAAACATTAATTATTCTTACGTTTAATAGTTCTAGACGAAGGGGACATAGCACTTTTGAAGACTTATGTAAGTATCAATTTCATTGTAGAACCAATATTTCATAACGGTCTGTCTAATCGATAAATCTGTTAATACTTGGTTTTCACCTACATCACCATGAATTTCAAAAGCGTAAATTCGCATTTTACATAATAGATTTTCACGAAAGCGCGCTCTGATTGGCTAAAAAGCTATGTTTTATTAGAGTATAGAAACATAGATATGACGTCAAAACCATGTTTTCTATACAAAATTAAACAAAGAAAATACTTCACAGGAATTCTGCTTTTCAATTTCAAGCATTTTCACATTTTAAATTTAAAATATTCATTTATTTTTATCAAGAATTATGTCTTTCCTCTAAACTAAAATATGTCGTTTTGAAACACATTTGATTGGTACTACATTTCGATGAGTAAAGCTTTCTTTCGTTTGTGCTGTGACTATTACAATGACCTTATTTCACTAAACTAGAAGCTTTTTGCTTGACTGTGATGGTGTTATAGAAGTAAAAAAATAATTTAAAATTTTATTCATAGTCTAACGAGGATGAACCAATCTATCGTAAGAAACTTAAGCTTACTTTACAAACTACCATCGTCAATTTTACGATAATTTACTGTAATTTTTTTTACCGTAATTTGTTTTCCAATAGCCCGAGAAACGATTACTAAATACTACCTACAATACTTTAGTTCAGGGTCAACTAAAAAAACAAGTTTTCCAACTACTGCACTGCTAGCTTTCTTCTAATTTTGAAGATCAAAATCGGCTCCTCGTCTTTCGGCTCCTTGGCATTCAAAGTGTTCATAAGCTGGTTTTCTTAAGTGTTTGTACAGGTTAAATGTGCATTTAACGATCTGAACTTTGAAAACGTTTTTCAAACTCTTCAGTATTTGAATTTTCATTTCTTCTAGCCGTTAAATGCTTGTTTTCTTTGGCTTTTTTTGCTAAAATTTACAAGCAATTCTCCTTTCTTATTGAACAAATACGATAAACCAGTTGTATGCCAGCCTGTACAGATCTGTCATTACCTGTCAAAACTGGACCAATCAGATAGCCATAGGTCGTGTTTTTAGCCAATCATTGCATAGATCAAAATTTGTTTACGTAAGTTTGACGACAGATGCACGCTCTTTTTGTAAACAAATTTTTTTTTTGAAATTTTACGCTATTTTTTTCCGTAAAAATCTATTACATAAAGCAAATAGATCAGGCTTAGCTATTTTCTGTTCTCTGATAAAACACTCCTGAAGCTGTAAAACACTCAAAAAGTTATAGAAATCACTCGCCTACGGCTCGTGATTTCTATAACTTTTCTCATGTCCTACAGCTCCAGTCGTGTTTTATCAGAGAACAGAACATAGCTAAGCCTGATCTATTTGCTAAATAATACATGGATCGCGAATGTGAGTTCGCGTTGCATCGTGGGATAGAGTTCAAAGTCCAATCGGGTATGAATTTATGCTAATTGCAACAGGTTGACATATAAATCTTGCCCGGAGAATTGCTTTATGACTTTTAAGCTCGTGCTTTAGTTATTTTTTTTAAATGGCGGACGAAATTTCAAAGGCTTATGCACCTGTCAATTGAAACCCCCACTCCTCCTCCCACCCCGGGGAAGTATGGGGCATTAGACATAAAGCAAAACAAAACTAAGATAATGCACCATATACAGGGGACATTTTTTATTGCAAACCCCCAATCAAACATGAACAAAGTCCCCCACTATGGGGGAAAACTAATTTACCTATATGTTAGTTTTAATTTCTGACACACGCTACTTATGTACATTCTTTCTACACATAATACACACACAGGTCAATGTGGTGTGTCCCGGTTGTTTCGTTACACGTAGGTCTAGGGTTAATCTTCTGGAGCTAGAAGTTTTGAAATGTGTAGGTCGAATACTGACCTCTACCTTGTGTCTTAACCCCTGATGATAAATACTTGGTAGATTGAACGACTATCCCAGAGCTTTCTTATTTTTATATTGTATTCCCTACAACACCGTCGCGACGCATGAGCTCAGCATGTTTCGTAACGTTACTCAAAATGCTTTTTTTCTCAATTCAATATAAATTGTTATAAATTCATCATTTACTGTACCTTTGCTACCTATCTAAGATACCTATCCATATTATACTCATATAAGTCTCATACGCTCAACTCTGTCAATCGCCCACTGCCTTGAAGTTTATTTATTTTATTTATCTGTATCTTCTTTTTAATAATTTTTCTTTAATCATTTTTTGAATTTGCTTTTTATGAAATGAAACTGAACAGAAGCTACACATTTTAAAAAATCAATGTAGGCAAGCTTTTATATTAAAAATAGTCCAAAGCATAAGCTCTATTTTATAACATGAAAGTTTGAGGCAAAAATATCGACATTGGAAGACTGTCATCAAAGCAAAAAATACAAGGTCAATCTCTTAAAGTCATTCTTTACTGATATCAAAAGGACAGATGAGGTCTCAATTCAGATATTCATATAAAACATACCGAAAAATGTGTTCACTAACTTGTATTGTGACCCTATGGTTGCTCTGCCAAGATTCCTCCACCCCAGTCCTCCACCTTTCAAAATTGACAAATCCCCCACCCCCACGGTAAAAGATGTGCCCAAAATGTTCAAATCTCCACCCCTAAAAGCCAGGCAAAGTACTAAAACACGTATAATCTTCCAACCCATCGGGCAAATCAATAGATCAAATCCCCAATAATTCCCCTACTATGCCCCATACCTCCCCGGGAAGGGGGGGGGGGTGGGGGTTTCAATTGACAGGTGCATTAAGATGATGGAATTTTTAATATTTTTGACTATATTTTACTTAAATATACCTCAAATAGATCTTTAAGACATGTCTAAGGGAAAATCTTTTAACTAGAGTACCGTAAATCCTCTATTTAGCCCCCGGGGGGCTTATTTATTTCAGGTACGTTTGAAAGAGTGCTTATTGGAGAGGGGGGGCTTAATTGAGAGGGGGGGGGGGCTTATTGATTTAGTCGAAACGCAGTATGTAATATGATTATAACTCAGGATTAAACAGAAGCATTACTATTGACCGTCTCACATAATCTGTAGTGATGTACATGGCATTTTTATTATTTGATTCACCTGTGTTAGTCTCTCAAGTATAATTTACGATTATTGTGAATAGCTAAACTAAAACACGATAACATTAACAAAGCAAGCTAAAAAGAAATGTTCTGAACAACCAAGACTTTGATAAATCACCTTTAATCAGTACACGTGATTCTTTAGTTGTGAAAGGGGGGGGGGGGGGGGGGCTAATAAGAGAGGGTGGGCTTAACAAATTTTTCCTTTAAAAAAGGGGGCTTATTAGAGAGGGGGGGCTTATTTGAGAGGGGAGCTAAGTAGAGGATTTACGGTAAATTATTTTACTATTTTGATTGCTATTTAGATAGACGTGACGGCATTGCGTGACACAACCTTCATAACTTGAGAACCAAACATCAAAATTACTAGAAATTTTTTCTTGTGACTCATAACCGTGATTTGTAAAACATACTTGAGAAATGCCTTTATACGATCTATAGTTTAGATTTTGATGTTTTGATGACGTCATGTGAAAAGCGGCAATAGATAGAAATTTAACTAAATCTCCATTTTACTTTATACCGCAAATTGTTAATTTCTCGCGTGCTGATTGGAAATTTTTCATCATGGATAGGAGGACAGACCAATAAGCTGACATCAACAAGTGCGCGCTCTTTCTGTTAGTTGTTTTAATCACTAAGAAAATGTCAAAAAAATGCCAGGGGATTTCGTTTTGACAGCCCATCAAAAACCAGCCAACCAGCTCACAGAAAAAATCTGATCAGGCAGTCCAGACGGGGGAAACCTGGCTTTGAATGCTGTCTAATCTTTGCTTTCCTAGCTGTGTTATGGACTAGCAATACGTTTGAAATTCTACCTATATTCTTATAATGAATACCTATAGGTCAAATGGTGCATTGTGGTTTTAATTCTTTTATAAAGTTATCGTGAAATTATAGCTATTTGTTTGCCGATAAACAACTGAAACTAGGACCGCCTGATCAACTACAACAAGCCTTTGTGCGTATTCCCCCAGATCCAGTGTTCTTACCAGGCTGTGCCATTGCGGGACTCAAGCATAAAAATCAGAAATGGCGCACAAATGTCAACTCTATGCGCCCCCAAGGCCGCATGAATTATCCAAAGAATACTTCCTGATAGTTTTAAAAGATTTATAGTACTTTTGAATAATAAAAGTCGCATTATATTGTCAATAAACAAGGTGAAAGTCCACATGAAACGCCGAATCGAGCATAGCCGGCATGTTGTATTTCACTCGACAAGACGTCTGGGACTAGTCTGTGTTAACTGACCTTGTTTATTGAAGTCTCAAGTATGCTTGCCCAGCGAAAATTTATTGCGTTGTCATTACCAATAAAACTTTCAAACATTGTTGTAGATCTGCAACAGAGTTACTGGCTAAAAACATTATTATCCTTTGTGTTAAGATTTTGGAAAATGGCCCATCCAGTTTTCTAAATAGCCCCTATATTTCGGATTGATGGGCGCTTTGACCCCCAGAAAGAAATTCCTGGTAAGAACACTGCAGATCACCTGATGCATGTTAGTGAATTTTTTTGTGTGGTAAAAAACAAATTGGGGTCCATTTCCTTTGGTCTGTACTCTTATGGTTACTCAAATATGATCCAAACTTTGCATTGAAACCACTCGCTGCGCTCATGGTTCCACTTGAGTTTGGATCATCATATGCTGACGCCATTCAATGTTCGATAAGAATACATGTACATGTACAAAATTACATGTAGGTATGCGATTGTAGTGGAGTTTTGGTGAGGTGATGGCTTTCAAGTGTTGGCCGATAGTCGGTGAAAGATTGAAGATTTATCAGAAAGTATTTGATAATGGAGTGTTGGTGGAGTGACGGTCAAGTGTTGGTCAACACATCGGCTGGTCATGAAGTACACAATTAACAAATCAAATTGTAACACTATCATACAACTTGATGTTTTTCATAGCAAGTGTTTAGTGTTTACTTCAATTTGTTTCACTACTATGTTGCATTCAAAACATTGTTGCATTCAAAACATTGTTATCTTGCCTTTCCCCTTGTCTTTTCCATTGCTTGAGTTGCTGTTTGAATTATTATTGTGATCTTGGATACTTTGTGTGCATCATTTCTTTCAGATTTGATGTTTTGATTATTGCAGAGTTGAGATGGATCCATTTGCGATCGTCAGTAGCCATATTTATGACTTCCAGGAAAATGCATGATTTGGCCATAGAGCTGTGGCATTTGATCGGGCATACTCCGATCTGCATTCCTGTTGACACTACACATGATTCTTAAGGATCAAGAAATATGACAGTTTTGTTTAGCAAAACTAGGAAAATGCTCGTGATGACAGATAATTTTGCAAAGCAAACATAAATTTAGCTTTCTGTGAATGAGCCCTAATCGATATTTATCATTTTTTTATTTCATTTATCAATTATTATAAGTGTAACAGGAGGGCCACTAGCTTGTTTTGAAAACTCTTGCAATTTCAATTTAGTTTTTGCGACGTTTCAACAACCTTCAGTCGTCTTCTTCAGGTTTCTCAGGTTGTGGAAATGAAAACTCACAAGAATATTCATAACTGAAGTGCAACCTGAAAAAGACTACAGAAGGTTGTAGAAACGTTCCAAAAACCTAACTTGAAATTATGGCTCTTTATCAAGCTCACAGGATAATAAGAAAATCCCCAGTTCAGGAGGGTTAATCAGGTTTTTTAAGTTATTAATTCCCTATATTTACCCATTTTATTTATCTCAATAAAGTTGTAATTAACTGTGTTAGGGTGCTGGAGTATACAGTCGATCAATCAAGAAAGTAGAGGAGGACATTCAGTCTATATTAAAAAAAGTCAATGAACTCATAGGTAAGACAGGAATATATAAGATTCCATGTAATGTTGCCTAAATACCATAAAATTCTGAATATAGGTCTGGGGGCTATATTTTGTTTCAAAGGGCCTTTGGGAAGGGGGGCATTTATTTGGAAAAGCCTCATATTAGGAGGGGTAGAGGGGCTTACGTGTATAATCGGAGGGCTTTTTGCGTTATGAGAAGATTTGTGCTGGAATTTTTATATTTCTAAATGGAAATTTTGAACACCCCAACTTCTAACACAACAACATAACATACAACATCATCTGATCATAACTTATTGCCCAATTTAAGGGTTTACACTATGTTAGTTTATATTTCTAACAAATCGGGTAACTTGAATTTTAGGTGCACTGTCGAGAGGCAATTTCAAAATATAAGCAATTTAGGAGCATATATACAAGGGGCTTATTATTGGAGAGGTTTTTGGCCTGTCAAGACTGGTGGGGCATATATTTGAAAGAGGGTTGGGGGGGGGGGGGGGGGGGGGAGAGGGGGGTTGGGGTATGATTGGAGGGGCTTATCAGAATTTTATGGTATATACATGTAAATGTGATTTGAATGATGAGTTTTACTGTTACCTTCTATTAGGCAATCCTGACCTGATCTAAAATTTCTATATTTTCAGGCATAAAAGAGTCTGATACAGGTCTTGCGCCTCCTGCTTTGTGGGACTTGGCTGCGGATAAACAAACTCTACATGGTGAACAGCCTTTACAGGTAAATGGTGTAATCCTGTAACCTGAATATCAGGCACTTATTATAGGTAATTTACAATTGGCTACTTGAATCGCATACATGACACATGGATATTGAAGCCATTCTAATACAGGAACTACTAAAGATTAATGCTGTTTCTGTCTACATGTATTACATACTTATACGAGATTTATGCTAGTGTTTCATCAAATCTGGATTGTTCCAAGTTTTTTTCTACAATAGAATATATGATAAGTTGACCTGATTGCAAATTCTATGATCTTATCGAAATGTATTTTGGGTTGTTGTCGTCAAAATGTAAGTCTTCTAGCATTGTGATAAAACTAGCAGAGTAGTTAGTGAATATTCTGAGAGCACTGACAGTTAAATTGGCAAAAACTTACATTTCTTTTGAGAGTTTCTTTATATTATTGTCTTTTTTGCAATCAGTGTTGTTTTGCAAAAACCTGCCGCAAGAGTAATTCTGGATTCCTACAATCACTCCTCTTTATGGAGAGGCTAAAATGAATAATTCCATCTTAGCTTTCAAGAGGTTAAAGGGCAATAGAGTACTCAAGTGTGACGTCATGTAGCCAGGGCGACAGAATTTTGCGCTCCAAACAAACTGTGTTGAAGCGTGATAGATACGGTTCAGAGGTCTATTTTTCTTGGATTTACGATAATATCTCTGTTTTTTGAACGTCTTACTTTAATTGGTTTATACAAATTCGTCAAAGAAGGGCTAATTGTTCTACATGTATCTAAGTTAAGAAAATTTGACATTTTGTCAAGTTTTAAAGTGCTTAAAAGAGTTAATTGGAGGGACTTCTAGTCGCTCTCCGATCGTGTCTTTTCAAGATGGGTTTACTGCTTCGTCCCAGATTGCAAACATCATTCAGCATCACATACCTGCACCTTTTTTACTTTTCCAAGCAAGAAGAGAAACTTGGTAGAGCACAAACGATGGATTTGTTTGATCAGGTATGAAAAAGCTTATGATATATTCACCAATAGCACTTGTTTACAGAATGCTAGCTTGTTTGATCACATTGCCTTGTAGATTGCCTTACGCTTGATATTTAGCACATACACATTTTTCCTCGTCAAGATTTCATTTCCTAAAATGTCGTATGTATCAGTTTTAAAAAAGTTTACGATTTTTTTCCATTTAAACAGAAGACGAGACAGAGAACCAGGCCCACATTCACTTGTGTGTAGCTGCCATTTTAGAGATGGTCAAAAGAGTTCAGCCCTGAAATTTTTGAAAGAAATGTTGACATAAGCTATTTCCCTGCCAAGACGGAGCTCCAAAGAGAAAGAAGAGCAAAAGTAACCCATTAAAAGAGAACCAGTTGAACATCGAAAAGATCGTTGAGGAATATAAAGAGCAGCAGAGCAACAACAGTGCATCAGAAATGTGTGAAGTATTAGAAATGGTCAAAAGAGACTTAAAAATATAAAAGCACACACTACTCTGTGTCAAACCTAAGTGCAGAGGTCATTAGGATGGAAACAGGCTTACCAACAAAAGAAGTTTGTAGTTGATTATGCTGCTAGATTCAAGGATTCTATTGTATATTTTTCTAAAATGGAAAGCTGATTCAATAAGTTTTGAAGACCAGATCTTTTTGACCTTAAATGAAATTACGTCAAAACTATACCAACCTTCATTTAGCCTATCTTTTTTCTTGGCGTCATAGCACTATTTCTAACATTGTTATAACATTTATCCATGTTCTCTATGAGCTGCTTTTCAAAGACATAATGACAACCATCCCCTCTAGAGAGAAAAACAAATTGAGTGCACCTTCTTCATTTTCACAATTTATCAGTTGTAGAATTGTCATTGATTAGGGTTAATGAGCCAACAAAAGTTTGACCTATTTGAGTTATAGGGGGATGAACTCTTTCAAAGTTTTAGTAGGTGTCGCCCCCAATGGAGTCATAACTTTTGTAAGTAATTGTTACCCTGGGTCCATCCCAGGAGATTGTGCAGCAATCAGGTCTAATTCAACACTTGCAAACATGTGACTTAATTCTGGCAATTAAAGGTTTTTTAATTCAGGATATAGTGCCAAAGGGGATCTATGTTAATATACCACCATTTTTAGAACATGGTAAATTTACAGAAAGTGAAATCAAAGTTACTAAGTCAATCGCAAGATGTAGGATCTATGTTAAACGAGCAAATGCCAGGCTCAAGGATTTTAAGATATTTACTTTTATTCCTCCATATCTTAGATGCTATTCAGATTTCAACTTTGTGCAGCACTAGAATACCTTCAGTTTCCATTAATTAAGGAAGGCTGCACAAACTATAAATTTGAGTAAAATATTTAATTTAATAATGACTTAAGATATTTTTTATTGAAAATCATGTTTCTAGCTACATGTTTTCAGATTAGCTGAACATAATTAAACTTAGAATATTTACATGATGAAACACATGTGAAAAAATATATGTTGTTCAGTTTGAAACAGTCAGGATCTTATTTACATAGATTTATACTAAAGCTGTATATTAATGCAATAAGAGTGGAGTTGTGAAAACTGAGAAATAAATAAGTAAACATGAGGAGCTCAAGTTAAAATTGTTTTCCTCCATTTATTTCAATTTATTCAATTTCATGGTTTTCATGTCAAGTCCTAAAGTTCTCCCTATAAGATTTTAGTGAAAATGGAAGAAAATAAAAAACTAAGAGAATATCAATATTGTTCAACCAAGATTGTTCCCTCTTGATAGTCAGTATTGCAGTTTCTTTCCTTGTCCAAACCACAAAATAGCAGAATTCCCTCTTTGTTAAGAACTTCTCTCCCTGTACTTGATTCCAGTAGATGTGGTTAGTCTTGAGCTCATGCTTCCCATCCTCACTCTCTCGCAAACAAAAACTGTCATTGGTTACAGCTTCTCCTATCGTACACTCTCTCTGGGTGTATGGACATTTCACCTCCAGCACATGGTTTTTGCCCACCATTCCATCAGGAGAGGCACCAAGTACCCCTGTCTTGTCCAGCCAGACCCCAGTTTCCTCACCTTCGTTATTGACACCCCAGAGAACAGCCTTCAATCGTGAGACATCATACTCTCCTAATAGCCTTTTGATCAGGGATGGTGTTGCCCATTTTGCATTGAGGACACACCCAAAGTTACTTGCAGTTAGACGTCCCTTACGAACAAGGTGCCACACAGGGTTGCCCCTCTGACCATGGGTGCAGTTTGCAACTTCTTTTATTATTTCGTCTGACATTTGCACTTTTTCTTGTACAAATGCCATCTGTTGCTGCTGCCCTTGGATCTCCAGAAATTCTTCCAAGTTCAGGATTTAGTATCCAACAGATGCCTATAAATTTACCATAGCCATGAAGTTGTGAGTATAAACTTTCCCTGTCCTCCTTGTGTGGTTTTCTTCTTAGAGAAACATATTCTTTGCCTGGTGGAAACATCTCAACGACCGACTGCGGGCTGGTGTTGACTGCCTTTTTCTTTCACCAAGAGCATTCAACATCTGTGCGACTAAGGTTGTGAATGCCATGGATGAAAAGATGAAAAGTGTAGCCGCGTGGCTACACTTGTATTCTCCTCTTGGGCACTCACATTGCCAGGATCTGATCTTATTTCTGAGCTGAAGTTTTATGTTGGATAATTCACATTGGTTTATTCACATCAGGATCAGTGAATTTGGTGAATATTTACCTCTCAAAGGCTTGCTGCTTAGTAAGCATTCATTGATATTCACTTTGCCTTCAGCGAATAATAATTGTTAACCCTTTGACTACTAAGGTCCAATCTCATTATTCTGCCTGGGTTCCTAGAGCTATTCAGAAAGTTGACCAAAAATTAAGCTCAAACTCATTTATGTGAAGTTTCTGGATTTTGATTGAATAATACCTCAAGTATGACAACTGAACAATGGGTTACAAAGGGTATTTTCTTGGGTAGACACCGGCTGATTAAAAATAATGATAATTTTCGGCCCATTTTGGCCAGCTCAGGAAAATCAGCAGATTTTGTAATGGCCTGATTTGGCCTTTTTAGTGGTCAATGGGTTAAATATCTCCAAGATGCTTTATTTAAACCATATGAATTAAAATACGGTAAAAACCCGCAAGTAAGAACCCACATATTTTAGAGTTAACCTAAACAGGTTCTTGTTTAAATGGTAGTTAACACAATTTTAGGCTATCTAGGTTCTTAAATAGGCTCTTATTTCTGTATAAAAACAAATAAAATCCAGCTACAAGATAAAATGGTAATTAGCCTATTTTTCAATCAACCCCACCCCTCCCCCACCCCTCCCCCACCCCTCCCCCATCAACAACACCTTGTACAGTTTTTTTCATAATGCAATACAATTAATATCAACCTTCCTTCACTTTACGTTTTTATTACATTAATTGATTTATCTGCACAGCAATGGCAAGCTCCTTTTTTCCAAACAGGATTCTAACCCAGCTCTGCATCACTAAATGATGATTTTTGAAAATAAGAACCTGTTTTTCATTTTCTAGGATAAATAGGTTCTTGTTTAAAGGGGGTATAAATGACAAATTTGAGGCTAACAGGCTCTTAATTTTCAGGTTCTTACTCGCGGGTTTTTACTGTATTTCACGTTTTTATTACATTAATTGATTTATCTGCACAGCAATGGCAAGCTCCTTTTTTCCAAACAGGATTCTTACCCAGCTCTGCATCACTAAATGATGATTTTTGAAAATAAGAACCTGTTTTTCATTTTCTAGGATAAATAGGTTCTTGTTTAAAGGGGGTATAAATGACAAATTTGAGGCTAACAGGCTCTTAATTTTCAGGTTCTTACTCATAGGGTTTTACTGTATTTCACCATTCAACTATTCACTTCATGTAGAATCAATACCAAAAATATTGCATTAGGAGTTAGGGGCACTAAAAGATATCATTTTCTGTTTTAATTTCATGTGTTTTTTAAATTTAACAGGTTGCTAGATGTACAAAGATAATAAATGCTGATTCAGATGATGCTAAGTACATAATTAATGTTAAGCAGTTTGCAAAGTTTGTGGTAGACCTTGGTGACCAAGTAGCACCAACTGATATTGAAGAAGGCATGAGAGTAGGGTGAGTCAGTAATTTGTCTCTGCCATAATAATTTGTGTACTTGTAGCTCTTATTTCTATGCTCTTGCATGCTGGCCTTTCTGTGCTATTAGATGTTGGCTAAAAATTGTGATCTGAGGTTGCCATTGTCAGGATGGTTTTTTGTGGATCATTTTATGAGCCTCCAGTATTTATGAGCTGTGGTGCTTAATTTGTCTTGAGCAATGGAACATGACATCACAAGATTGTGAAAGATATTTTTTGATCCACTTCAAAAATATGTCAAACCTCAAAGACGTTTTCGGTCAACAACTTTCAATTTGAATTTGAATTTGCACAGTTGACTCCTATGGTGACAGTTATCACCCACTAATATTTAATTTAATTGCAATTTTGAACAAGTTGGACAGACTAAAAGTATTGTATTATTTGGAAGCAGAAAATCTTTTGACGTCTAAAAGACAGGAGAAGCTCATAAATATTTAATGAGGAGAAAACAAAGCAAATCACTACTGTGACGGTGGTTCGGAAATGTGTTCTTAATTTGCATTAAATTTCGTACACTTTTTCTTTGATTTTCTCCAAGAAATATTCATGAGTTTGAGAAGTAATATCAAACACTTGAGAGAGTTCTTCCTCCGATTTCCAAACACCTCAAAGTCAGTAAAAAAAACTCGGCTGCGCCTCATTTTTTCAACTCACTTTTCGGTGTTTGGAAATCGGAGGAAGAACTCTCTCGCGTGTTTGAAATATTACTTGAAATATGTGTACAGAATGTAGCTTTTTTGTTACACCACCCATCAGGGATCAAGATTTTTAATATTTTGGCTTGTTTTTAGTTTTGATTACCTTTATTTGGAAGCATTTTTATAAATATTTGCTATTAATATAATTATATATTCAAGAAGGAATATACAATTTTTGTTTTTCAGTGTTGATCGTAACAAATATCAGATACATATTCCACTCCCCCCAAAGATTGATCCAACTGTTACTATGATGCAGGTAATATAAATTATTTAAATATCAGAGAAAAGACAAAGTTCAGGACTAAAAAATCGTGATTATTGATTTTGCTTTGGTGCTTTGCTTTCATGACCAGTGAATATTGTATCATAATCACTTGTCCCTCAACCAATCATACATGAAACTCTATATTCAAGCTTAAAATTATATAACAGTGAGCACACTTGACCTGTAAACGCTTTAGTATTTCTCAGGTTATGTAATATATACAGTATGAGTGACCTTGTTGTATCAGATATACAACCACGAGGCGTAGCCAAGTGATTGTATATCTGATACAACACAGGCACGAATACTGTATATGACTTATCAAACTAGGTTACTTCCTTTGTGTTTCACTAAAATTTTCAAAATTAAAGTGAATTTGGCCAAGAAAATCCAACTTAAAGTTTATGCTAATGAACACAGTTTTGTATCAGATTTACAACATTCTTCACGGTCGTGATTTCTGTTTTGTTTTCCTCATTAATTATTCATGAGTTTGATAATATTTTTTACTGAATTTATTAATGTTTTTTGCTTTCTTTGTCAAAGGTTGAAGAAAAGCCAGATGTAACTTATTCTGATATTGGCGGATGTAAAGAACAGATTGAAAAACTGAGAGAAGTGGTAGAAACTCCTCTATTGCATGTATGTATACTCTTTTCACAAAAGGCAATACAAGTGTCCACCCAATGAAAATGCTACAACAGCAAAGTTCTCAAATTGTATAAAAGCCTCGTCAATTCCGAATCGTACTCCAGATAGTGCGATTTTCTTTACGAATCACATGTTTTTGTGTAGGAAATCGCATAATCTCGAAAATTCGGAATTTATAGGTACGAGTGATTTTTTGAAAGTTTTCGAAATTGGACGAGCCTTTAGGCGATACATCACAAGCATCTATAAATTCAGAATTGTATGAGAAGATTGTGCGATTTTTTGTTTATAATACACTCAACAAAGTTGAGCAACTTAATTGGAACTCTACAGAGTACAATTTGGGATTTAATTGTACTCCTCTTGTCCAATCAGAATCGAGTAATTTTGTTGAGTGTATTATAAGATGCTGAATTGCATGAACAAAAAGGAAAAGTGCATAAATCTTTCATTTTATCCTTATCATGTTTGTTAATTCTTTTTCATCACAACAACAAATATAAGTGAAAACTACTTAAAAAGAAACAAAGGAAAACAACTGCTAACAAAAACTACATGTATACATTACTAACAAAATTTCACGGGCTTTCTGTGGAAAATTAGAAATTCTTTAATCAGCAGTTAGAATTAATACATTTTTGTCTTTTAGCCGGAAAGATTTGTGAATCTTGGTATAGAACCTCCAAAAGGAGTCCTGCTGTTTGGGCCACCTGGTACAGGTAAGACCCTTTGTGCCAGAGCTGTAGCCAACAGAACTGATGCCTGCTTTATCAGGGTTATTGGGTCAGAGCTAGTACAAAAATATGTTGGAGAAGGTGCAAGAATGGTCAGAGAACTCTTTGAGATGGCAAGAACAAAGAAAGCTTGTATTGTGTTCTTTGATGAGATCGATGCTATTGGAGGTAAGTCATTTACTGTTTTATTAAAGCCTTTTTCCATATGGATGCTTTACTTTTTGTAAGGAATTTATGAAGAGGTTTTAGAGCTGGTGCAGTTATATTATTAATGTGAAGTATAGTTTTGCCAAATACAGAAGAGGAACTTTGCAAATTTAAAGGTCACCCATCGACTGATATTGATATATTGGGACCACTGTAATTGGCACATGCTGTAGTGGACTCCCAGCGATTATGTATGTATATATTTATATATAAAGTGTGTGTGTGTATGTATGTGCGAGTGTTTAAATGGCGAAGCTTAATAAATAAAGAAATAAAAAATCGTAAGCATATAGCGTAGAGCGCGCTATGATAGTTACAAGCACGAATACTAGCGATTATTTCTCTTAGTTAATTTTCTCTCTATTAAAGTCATTTTATGATTTTATATTTGGATAAAATGTGAAAATCCTTGGGTTGAAAAGGTGGAAAAAGGCTGAATATGGTATGATGCTATTGTCTGTGTGGATACACATCTTACAATTGTAGTTAATAAATGGGGTATAAATAAAGAGTTATATCAAGAGAAAATGAACTAAGAGAAGGAATCCCCCCTATATAGCCTTGTAACAAAGGAGGATGTTTCACTAGCATGCTTTGCGCGCCTCGACCAACTATATTATCACACTGAAAAGTCACGTGATCTACTCATTTTCGCTTTGATGTCAATGCAGAAACATCGACTATATGAAATCGACTATGGAGATTAAAGAGGGAAATCGTGAGCCCTTTTCCACTTCAGATCTTCTCTTTCTCTATTGTATTGTCCACAAAAAGGACCAATTAGACTGAATTTGCTGGTATTACGTGTTTTAAATTTGTGACAGTTATCAGCCATCTTCCCAGGCATTTTTATTGAAGAAAGAAGACTTGCATCGTTTTGAACAATGACAGTCTCGATTTTCCGGAAGAAAATCGCTACTGAATAAAGTTTTATCTATCAGCTGTTGTTCGAGGTAATATACAAAAGCCATGTATTAAGTTTGTTGTTGTTTATCTACCCTTGAGAAAAATATATAATCTACTTTCTACGATCGAGGATTTTCTTCGAATGTCTTGCCTTTTTGCATTTGAACTTTTAAGTTTTTCGTAAATTTGAGTTTTTAAAGAAAATTACACTATCTGCACTGTTGAATACTATAGGTTTGGCTTTCTTGAGTTGAATAATATTAGTTTCTAGTGGTTTGACTATTTATTCGTTTATAGTTTGTTAGATTAAGGAAATTCTTGAATTGTTTGTCGGGCTTTTGACACGTGCTGTGAATAAAAGTAAGCTTAACTCTTTTTCCTCTTTAATAAAACTACCTTCGATTGACTTAAATAAAAAATATATAACATTTTACATTGTCGTTGTTATTATAAGTATAAATTTGAATTTTAAAATCAAGTTTATCAGAATTGTATAAGATAGTCAAAAATACCATTTTGGGGAATCTAGCAGGTCACGTCAGATCAAGGACATAAGACAAGACGAAGCGAAACACATGGCGAATTTGTATAGGAAATCGCACGATCTCGAGTACAATTTGGAAATTAATAGACACGAGTAATGTTTTGAAAGTTCTTATAATTGCACGAGCCTTTAGGCGAGTGCAATTAAAGAACTTTCAAAACATTACGAGTGTCTATTATTTCCAAATTGTACGAGAAGATCGTGTGATTTTTTGTTTATAGTTCACTCAACAAAATTTCAGTAAAAAATTCGAAGCGACGCCGTTCATCTTTGTCTATTTGGCGGCCGATTTTCAGTCCATCGCGCAACTGAAATGCATAAAAAAGATTAGTTCTTAAGGCTTTAAAATTTTATTTATGTTTTTTAAGTACAAAATGATAGAAAGTAATTGTTTTGACATTGTTTTGGCCTTGTTGCCATAGCGACTTAATTCGGTACTCCTACGGAGTACAATTAACGCTATAATTGTACTCCTCTCGACCAATCAGAGTCGAGTAATTTTGTTGAGTGTACTATAATAGTGGAAATTGTAATGGCCGTATCTCACTCAAACGTAACTTAAGGAGACTTAAGGGATATAGGATAGTATGGAGACTATACTTTGTGTAGGGTGTGTTCTTTTTTAAATTTTCTTCGTCTAATTTCGACTTATTTCCACATAATTCAAAGCCTACAAACACTTCGCTTGTCAATACAACTTTTATCTTTTTCTATCCATTCATTGATACGGCATATTTTGATTTTTCCTATAGCAGAAATTACAAAAATACCGAACTAGGTCCCAGTTAAATGACCAGACTTTCTATTGTTTGTCATTATGGATGCAGAAAATATTTAATAAGCAAACGGCTGCTGTTTTCGTTTGGCGAAAAAATCGAGGAAAATCGCAGTCGAGAGGAAATTTTTCAAACAAACGCTAAAGACAGATGCATAATGAGTATTTCTATTTTTTTCTATACGACGTTTTTCAAGATAGATCTGAGAACTCTACGATAAAAAAGCTTTACAAAAAGGCAGCGAAAATGGCCGGTTCCGGTTTCGCGAAGCCAAAAATACGCTTCTTGATTGGTTGGAAAAAAAACCGGAAGTAAAATGAAAGACTCACGGAGTGTGGGGTTGGGAAGCATGTGGTAACGAACCAAAAACACTTGGAGAGGGAGGGAGAGGACTTGTTTTGAATCCCTTTTCTCGTGTTCAGGCCCGCTCGGATGCAAGCATAACTGACGGCACATAAGTTTTCGCTAAAAAAGCCCAAAAAACCCCTCCTTATAGAGAATTTATTATCAAAAATCCTTTAAATTATTGAAGATTAGATGTAAGTACGACGTTCTGTATACTTTTTTTGTTTTCGGAGTCAAAATATCTGGATAAATTCGCGGCTTTCTCTCGTCAAAGTTTGAATTTTCCACAGGAAGCCCGTGAAGTTGCCTACCTTGTTAGTATATTGTATAGTAGAAAAACAAAATTGTTACCAAGGGGGGTAGGGGAGATGACAAAAAATCGATAACGCGCGCGCATAAAAAGACAAAGACAAGACGCCATTTGGTATTTCCTTCATTTATTAGAGTGGTTAGCCTGTGTTTCGACTCTGCCCTGAATATGAATGTGCACGTCGAAAGATTGGCAAATACGACAGGAAATTTGAAGTAGTAATTTCTTCAACTTTCTGGATTATTTTTACATTTATTTTCCAACGGCTTTCGACCTACGACGTCATCTTGAGGCAGATTTGAACATTTGAACATAAGAAAAGCACAAGAAAACGTTAGCAAACAGCGTAGAGCGCGCGCGTACTATGCGCGTGCAGAAAATCAAACGATCAAATAAATGATAATCATTGGATGGTATTTTTAGAATAGATTCTAAAAATAGCATCAAAGTGTGCACATGATGGGGCACGGGGATTCCTTCTCTTAGTTCATATTCTCTTGGTTATATGACATCGCGGGTCATTGCAGGGTTTAGAATATCGGGTGATAGACACTGGATTGGTATGAAAGCATCTTCTTGGGGACAAGGATAACGAAATGTAAAAGAGTAATTTTTTTGGGCGCTACCCTAGTGACGCGTTTGATCAGCTGTAGCTCCCGTCCCAGTGCTTCCCTCGGCTAGATTTTTCTACACTCGCCTACACTCGATATGGAATAAACATTCTAACAAACTTTGGCCGAATTTTGGTCGTAATATTATCACGCGGGAGTGATGATGCCGTCTAAATACTGTCTAATAAGATCGGTACTGTATTTTATTTGAATTTCAAGAAATTTGGCTTGCCCGATTTCGATTGAGAAGGATACCTTATAATTTTGCTCGTTTTCCCTCAAAAATGAAATCGATTTTAACTTCTGAATGAACTTCATCATGAAACTCTGTGATATTTATATTTATATTTTTTCATTGTTGATAGCTCAGCCAATTATCAGTAGCATCTCCAAGTTTGAAAGAATCTAAGGGGCTCAAATAGATATCTTTTGCAATTAAACTGCAAAGACTGTGACTGGTAATTTGTCTTTACATTTCTAAAATCGTCATTTTTTGGTATAATTTAGGTGCACGGTTTGATGATGGTGCTGGAGGGGATAATGAAGTACAAAGGACTATGTTAGAATTGATAAATCAACTGGATGGTTTTGATCCAAGGGGCAACATCAAGGTCCTCATGGCTACTAACAGGTATTGAGTGTAGCTATTTGTCGAAGGTCGAGGGTAAAAAGTCGATGGTACCAAATATATCATTTAATTTAATTTTTTCTTGTTCTTCTGAATTCTTCTATATTTTTTCCTATAACTAAAAATAAACTAGACATTGATAACACATTAATTCCATGATATTTTTTTATAATTTATTTTCTTATTGATTTAATTATTTTTTTCTTATAAATTCGTGTTTTGTTACTCCTTCAGTTTTAATGTAAATTTGCCTAGGTCTAGTTTACCGTGGGGTAATTTACAAAGTTGACAGCGGTTACACAGACCACAATCCCTCGAAGAAATGTTTGATCGTGTCATTTGGCGCGTAAATCGAATGTCTTCCCGCCAGCAACAACATGAATATCCCTCGAGATTCAACTTGCAATTTGTCTTTTCTGATGCTGCTCCTTTTTCATCGACCGGCTTTATATTTACCAATTCATTATGTCACGAAGGGGAAGTGGGGGAGTCATACTTTCTCAACGGACACAAAGATTCTGGTCGTTCTTTAGTTGCTTTCTTCTTCTTTATTTTCTGCTGCTTGTAGTACTTTACAATGAACTCATCTGTACTCTGGTTATGGCTCTTGACTAGCTGCTACTTCACTGTGCACTGTGCTATCAACTGCACTGAACTCTGAGTGAGCTCGTATTCAAGGGCTAAGCTCACGCAATACGTCACATAACTGGTTTATACTAGGTCAAACTAGATTAGACCAGTTAGGTCAAGTATGACGTAAGAGCTTGAGACAGGTGTTGACTTGAGGAAAAAGTACGAGCACTCAGTTCTAAGAGCTGACCCTGAAAATCTGTCGATGGTGTTCGCTAGCTCAACTAAAAGAGAACAGATTGTCCTAAAGATATTTTAAAGTTTCACATAAGATGATTCTAAACAAGAGAACAGAAAATGGCTTAGGAAGTAGTTGTTTGTATAGTAAAGAACCCTGCACTTTTCCAGTACGCATGCGCAAAGTTGTACATGATCAAAACCCGTTTTTACTGGAAAAGTACAGTAGATTTGCAGCTTTTGTTTACTACAAAAAGTACTTCCCAAGGCTATGTCAATGAACAAACATTCTTGACCCTGGAGTTAAAGTGTCTATCACCCTTCTGACAATACTCTCAGTGTTGATTCTACATGGGGTAAGATGTGGAATGACCCGAAGATATTTCATAGTTTGAGTGCGGCTTCTTGAAGTTATAAAGGTTTTTCCATGCCATATGCTAATGTTGTGACGTATGAGGAGGCATTTATAGTTATTTGTTGTTCCTCGTAACTCGAAACACCGGCTTCTATGTGAAAACTAACTTGCAATAATTTCGATAAGAGCAATGGGAAAGACAATGACGCATTCCAAATTTCATTTATGTGTGCCAGGAATGTTTTGTATATTAAATTATTACTTCTCATACGTCACAACATTAGCATATGGCATGGAAAAACCTTTATAATTTCAAGAAGCCGCACTCAAACTATGAAATATTTTCGGGTTATTCTACATCTTACCCCATGTATAATCAATACTGTGAATGTTGTCAGAAGGGTGATAGGCACCTTAATAGACAAGACATTATGAATGACTTACCATTGGTCAATGACAGATTGTCTATTGACAAGTCATTAAAATAAAAGGTTTCCCTTACATTTCTTATTTACAGATAACAAGAGTTTGTACACAAATATAGAAACCCACCCACAAATCTTATTGTCAAATATTTGAACAAGCAAATCACGTCAAAAAATGTCGAGACAGGACAAATTATACATAGCGGGTAATTTATTAATACCTACTACCATCCTTCTCTCTCTCACATCAAAAGGAAAAACCCCCTTTTTTACTGGGCTAGTGTTCATTTCGAACAGCACTTATATGTCCTTAACTAGTGAACAACGGAACTACCTAAACAGTTTGGACTTGAACCTTATATTCAGTCAGTCTTAAATCGAGAACAGTGTATGTAAGTGCCACGATCGAGTGGTTATATTTTCTTCTACGATCCTGGACAAATTTATTTGATACAAAGCGTCGTCCAAGCGCGCGCGAAAACAATTTTACCGTGCCCACCCTTCTTCGCTGTTGCCCAGAATGATATCTATGCGTTCTGTAGTGATTATCATTTTTGATAATCGGCGTTATTGTAATGAAGGCCGGGTTAGTAGGCGAAGGCGTGTTGTTAGTTGATATTAATTTGTTTAGAATTGTACGTACTTTTATTCATTCCTCATGTACATGTATAGATCAAATAACAAACTTTCAGTTATTAATACGCTACTACGTACATTTTCGTTTTTGTTTTGTTTTCTTTTCTTTTTTCTTGTAATTTTATCAATCAAAACTATCTGAGCTATTGGAACGACCTAAGAACTCGGAATTAACAAAAATTTTGTAAAACGTAGAAAAATTTACATCAATCGCACAAGTATAAGTTGTCACTATTCAGCGAAAATTAACTTGGTTTGATGAAAACACGAATTTATAAGAAAAAAAGGGAATTATAAAAACAGAGGAAGGGCTCGAACTTGTCATTGTTGTCATTATTAAATGTTTCGTTATTATAAATGAATATTATTGATATTATAAATATTGGAATTAATGCGTTATCAATGTCTAGTTTATGTTAAGCTATAGGAAAAATATAGAATAATTCAGAAGAACATGAAAAAATTAAATTTAATGGTATATTTGGTATCCTCGACTTTTTACCCTCGCCCTCGACATAGTACCCTCGACCCTCGACAAATAGCTTCATTTTAATAGCTACATTTTGATAGCTTCATTTCTTAATGACCTTTATTGGCTTTCGTTGTAAATACAGTAAATGAGATACTTTACATCACAAAAACAGTAAACACATAGAAGAGTGATTTTACTTTGGCCTTGAAAGAATAGTCAACGTAACATATAACAGTAGTATTAATTTGACGCTTAGTCATCTTATGTAGTGTGACTTTACTTTGTTTCGCGGGTGAACCGAGTAAAATCACACCATAAATACTACTACTACTACTACTATTACCACCATCACCACACCATTACCATTGCTGTTTTATAAACAGCAGCTACATGTAGTTAGAGAGTCTACTTACTTCATTTCACTTATGACAGACCTGATACACTAGATCCTGCTCTAATGCGCCCAGGACGTCTAGATCGCAAGGTGGAATTTGGTTTACCTGACCTAGAGGTAGGGTTTAATTTAATCATAATGCCCTACCTTTATTCTATATCAATGTCAATTCATGTTTTAGGAAAAGCTGGTCTCAGTACGAGCTAACGCGGATCTAACATTGCTTATCTGCTACTTGGTTAGCTAGGTAAATTTATAGTAGGTTTATGACAGCTGTCATCAATGATATCTCAGATATTATCACTGAGCTATGATTGGATAGTAAAATAAATGAGTAGATTCGTATGAGTTCGATGGGTATGAAAGGAATGCAAGTATATAGTTTGCAAATAATGTTATCAAAAGAGGATATTCTTTTCAAACCAATTTTAAGTAATTCCATTATAAAAAATCAAAGTCACTAATATGCAGATAGACTTTCGCAAAGTTCTTAGTCTCCGTATTACTTCGCGCGCGCTGAATAATGCACAGGCAGGCCAACCAGAACCAAACGCGTTGGACCTCTCGATTTCAACAAACACATACTTATCGCTTTGTGTGTATCGGAGAGGTCGGCTTGGAGCAAGTCGTAATATTCACGTTAGATTTTTTTCCTAATCTTTTTTTCTTTCTTTAGGGAAGAGCACACATTTTCAAGATTCATGCACGTTCAATGAGTGTAGAAAGAGATATCAGATACGAGTTGCTGGCGAGACTTTGTCCAAACAGCACAGGTATGACTATCCTGTGCTCGTTTATGTTAGGGTTATGTTTAAAACTTTAAAACGGTTTTTAGACTGTGTTTTCACTGCAAGGCGAGAAACCAGAGAAAATCGGTAGTGAACTCAGTGTATCAACTCGAAAAGTCAGTTTTCAATATATCATGAAAAAAATATACTATAAAACCTCTACATGTTAGCTGCCTTCTCGGTACAAAACGATTAATATGTTTTACCTGATTTACTACTGTTATTCAGGAGCTGAAATCAGAAGTGTTTGTACAGAAGCTGGAATGTTTGCTATTCGTGCCAGAAGAAAGGTAAACCCCCAATCATGGAAGTGTTATATTGTTTTAGTTTGATTTGACATATCATTGTGTGTCCAGCCAGGCTCTACAGTGTGTCTATTTTTAAAATGCCTTCATTTAGATTTGGCATTGCGCGTAGTCGCTGAAAGTTGAACTTTACTAGCATAGGGAAGTCGTACGATCTCCAGTACAATCCGGAATTTATAGGAACGAGTGATGCTTTGAAAGCCTTTAGGCGTGTCCAGTTTGAGAACATTCAAAACATCACGAGTATCTATAAATAGACCTCTTCGGCTCCGACGTAATGTTTTCCCATTTCAAACCACATGTCATTCCCTAGAGTATCATTTCTTTGTTTAAGGTTTGCGCTCGGTTGCACATGAAAAGACACATGAATATGGATACAGCTCAAACAAAGAATCTTATTCTCAAGGGAATTATGACACGTGGTCTGAAATGGGAAAGCATTACCCCAAGCCGAAGAGTTCTATTGATGGTTTTCAACCATTCCCAAGAGAATTAAATAACAAAAGACACGGCGGCCACGTTGGAGGATATAACAAAAGAATTCATTGACAATTCTTTTGTTAAAGTCCTCCAAAATGGCCATCGTGAAAACCATCAATTCCGAGTTGTACGAGAAGATTGCGTGTGTTTTTTTTTTTGTTTATAATACACTCAAGAAAATTGAGCAACTTAATTGGAACTCTACAGAGTACGATTTGTATAGGAAATCGCACGATCTCGAGTACAATTTGGAAATTAATAGACACGAGTAATGTTTTGAAAGTTCTTGTAATTGCACGAGCCTTTAGGCGAGTGCAATTAAAGAACTTTCAAAGCATTACGAGTGTCTATTAATTCCAAATTGTACGAGAAGATCGTGCGATTTTTTGTTTATAGTTCACTCAACAAAATTTCAGTAAAAAATTCGAAGCGACGCCGTTCATCTTTATCTATTTGGCGGCCGATTTTCAGTCCATCGCGCAACTGAAATGCATAAAAAAGATTAGTTCTTACGGCTTTAAAATTTTATTTATGTTTTTTAAGTACGAAATGATAGAAAGTAATTGTTTTGACATTATTTTGGCCGTGTTGCCATAGCGACTTAATTCGGTACTCCAACGGAGTACAATTAACGGTATAATTGTACTCCTCTCGACCAATCAGAGTCGAGTAATTTTGTTGAGTGTACTATAAGGGGTTTAATTGTACTCCTCTTTTCCAATCAGAATCGAGTAATTTTGTCGAGTGTTTACAAAGAATTTTATTACACTTATTAGACGACTATGAGTAATGAACTTCATTTTGAAACAGCATCTGGCAAAGTTGAAAGGAAAATACAAACATAGTAGTACAAAATTACAAATTTCGAGTGAATTCAGTGTTTTCAGTAGAAGCCGGCAACCGGCAGATTCCGCCGTCTACTCATGCTAATTCGGCCGCCTACTCAGGCACTTCCCAATGTAATTGTAAAACGTGATTAAAGTGCTTTATCTCTAAAATAAATTTTAATCCAATCTTTGTTGCTTTATGGGGCTAAATGTAATTTAGGCAAAGTTAAAACCACAACTAAGCCTGCTAGCCTAAGCACCGTTGGCCAGCGGACCATCCACGCTACGCATGCGCCCGAGCTCCGGGTGGCGTGTCCACTAACTGGCTGGTAGCTTTGTATGCCATCTTTGCATGCTTGCCATCGTGTAAGTTGCCCCTCCCTCCCTCCTCTAAATGGCTAACTTTGGTTATCATAGGTAAATATTATCTCCACTGTTTACAGTGTGACAGGTACCAGCGTTGGGTTGTGGCCCGGTTGCCATGGTTACCTCCTTGCTGGGGGATATACTCGCGTAACAGGATCCCGCACTGGTACCTAGCCCAAACTCATTAGTTGATGAGTTTTAAACTATGAAAACTGCAACGCAATCGAAACTACGTTGTCCGCCATCTTGAAAAGTATGCCTTGATTACATGCTCCAGTGATTTCCGGTTTACCGCCTATTTTTTAACCGCCTACCAAAAATTTTATTGACAACCCTGATATTACACGGTTGAAGCCAGCCATAAACGCCACAGGAAACCTGTTACCCAAATCACGGTAAGACCATTCTCGTTCCCAGAGCCTGCGCTATTGCCAGCCAGCGGAAGGAAACGAGCGAAGACTGACTACTAAGGACACTTGAATATCCGTCATCTTTTTTCGCTTCTTATGTACATATTTTTTATCGAATTGTTCATTAATATCCAATTCAGTAAACTGGAATGAAACTCGGTTAGTAAAATGACTGTTCGAGAAAATAATAACATGAACGTCTAGTTTATCTATCGTAAACATGTTAGACAATTTGTCTAATTTGCAGAAAAAAATTCCGAGGACTGGCAAAATTTGAAGAGGCCGATATGCCGAGTCCCAATTTGGCAGTCAGAGGAATTTTTTGAATTCAATTATTTCCAAATTGGACAGACATATATAATTATATCATTCCAAACTATGCTAGACTGATTCCATAAGTCATAGTTTTCCCTCGAAATAATTCGAATGGAAACGATCCAAATGAATCTTTAATTTGGATAGGATTTAACGGGGGATTTAACGCGTAGCTCAACAATTTTAACAGCAAATATTTTTCTGTGTACCCTGAACAGGGCGGGGAATTTAACACTACATAAATGTTAAATTCCCCGCCCCTTCTCGGAGGTCGAGGGGTGGGGGTTTCAATTGACTAGTGCATAAAAACAAATAAAAGAAAACGAAGAAACATAGAAACAAACAAATGAGGGAGGGAGGGAGGAATAGGAAGGAAGGAAGGAAAAGCAAGGAAAGAATGGAAGGAAGGAAGGAGGAAAGAAAGGAGGGAGGGAGGAAGGGGGGAGGAAAGCAAAAGGTCCTCCAACCCCCCCCCCCCCCCCCTAAAACAAAGCAAGGTCAAACCACAAGCGAATAATTTTTTTTCTCACAATTAGAAATTACTGCTCTGAAATTCAAAAGATTTGTCCTCATGAAAACCCATAAAATCGACTTGACACTTATGAAGTGTACCCTCGAGCAGAGTCTTCTTTTTACCTTCTCCCCAGGCGAGAGTGGTTAAAGGAAATTGCTCGTCTCAGTCTCCATTCCGATTCCACAATCCCGGTCATTCCCCATTACCTATTTTAATAAGATCCACTTCGAAGGCACTCACCCCTCTTTTATAGCTAAATGAAAATGTACAAAAATTTGCAAAAAGTCACCGAAAAGCCATATGAAAATAAAAAACCGGACCGGATTGTCCCGAAATTCGAATCTACCTAAACGAATGTTGTAACTGCTACCATATTGTAAATTGCTAATAAGAGGTGTTTTTTTAAAAGGAAATGCATTTTCGGGTTTATTAAGATATGTAATTGTATTTGTTGGTGCTGTAAATATGTTTCTTCAGAATTTGGTGATTTTATCCCTTTGCTCTGTCTGTCTTTCTGTTTTTTGTTTGTAATGTTTATGTTTTTAATAGCGTTCTTTCTTTTTTTCCAAGGTTGCCACAGAAAAAGACTTTCTCGATGCTGTGAACAAAGTCATCAAAGCCTACGCCAAGTTCAGTGCAACTCCAAGATACATGACTTACAACTAAATATTCTTGTAAATCAACAACTTTCGCAACTAACAAATGGAAAGAAATGCAAACAATAAAATAAAGGTTAGGTTTGAAATATTGTAAAAGCTTCCCTTTTTCCCCTTATCACCTTAGTATTGCTTTGACATAGAGTGCAGCGCTATCAGGTTTCGTGCTACTCCTCAAATTCCTTGAAAACTCCATTTATTAAATTTTAGTTTGAAGGGCTCTTGGAAAGCTCTTGAATGCTAGCATCGTTGCTCAAACTCCTTGAATTTATACTCGATTTTACCACTAACGTAATTTTTCTCATTTTCTGATTGGTCGAGAGCCGTCTTAAATGAGAAAATATACCAACAAATTACAATGGCGCACGTGCGCGGAGCCAGCGTGCTCTACGAACCGTTTTTCTTTCAAACCGTTTTTGCGCGTTTTTTTTTTTTCTTTTTGCAGTAAAAAAATTCAATTTTTTTTTTGTGCATCATTACTACTGATTCGTCTCTTCTTGTTTGGTTGTTCCATGGATACAAACCATGTAGCCGACTATTATTGCCGTCTTTTTTGGACCATTTCAACTACCATAGAATAATTGTCGAATAGTATGGCATGAACCTTCACAACGAGTGACTGCCGGAGTCGGGTGACCATACTTGTTCAACAATCTGGTAATACGTCCATGTTCTCATACACTAATTGGGAAAATGCCGCTATATTTTTGTATTATACCAGTGATAACCCATCCCTTCCTATTCATCATTGCCGTCGGTCAAGCCTGCGGCGAAGAAAAGGGGGCATAATCCATTTTTGGCGTATGCGCAATTTTCAGGAAGTGAAATATAATCAATGAAAATAATGCTTCAAAACAGAGTTCTGTGTTTACTTAATCGATGTAAAAATTGCCCTATTTCACTATGACATCACTGCTTGTTTATGTGGGGGATTGAATCGCCAAATCCAATAGAAAATTCAACAAAATTTGCTCCTTGCCAAACAGTTTCATCTAAAATGGCTGGTTTTCAGATATAATATGTATAAATATGTACTAAAAATATTCTGAGCATTTGCTGGCTATTCTACTTTTCGTGGATTGATACGGGTTTTAGAACAATTTTCGGTGAATTTGCGTTGATCTGACCCCCTCCGACGACCATAATCCATTGCGTTTAAACAATAGATTGTTTTGATGTGAAGTCATAGTGAAATTGGGCAATTAGAAACTGGGAACAAAAAAAAATTTTGGCAAGTCTTTGAGCATATGCGCTATTATAACGGAAGTCCAAGAAATGCTGGTCTCAAGAAATGGATTATTGCCAGCAGAGCCCAGATCCCTTGTTCGTCGCCGCTTGCCAAAAGAAACGCAGGCTCTGGGGTATGAAATCTGAAGATGGGCCGGCGAAAGCAGGGGAGCACGGCAAATGCGGGCAAGCGCGCGGCCTTCATATATTGGGTTTCCTGTGGTAAAAATGGGCTTCCTGTGGTGATGACGAATGCGGTTTTTTCGAAAAAATATAGTGCGGGCTCAATCCAATATGGCGCTACACGTAAGTTTATTCATATATAGCCCAACCAAGGGAGCACGGCAGACATAAATTTGTTGATTGGTCTTCCTGTGGTAGTGACGTATGCTGACGAATACGGTTATCCGCGAAAAATAGCGTGGGCTCAAGTAAATATCAAAGATGGCGGCATATGTACTTATTGACTGAGTGGGAGGGCCGTACGGGAAAATATTTGGCTCGAGGTCATGTAGTACGGACCGAGCGCAGCGAGGTCCGTACAAATGACCGAGAGCCAAATATTTTCCCGTACGGCCCGACCTAACTCAGTCAATAAGCATTTTATCATATGACCCTCACGAAAATAAAAATAATTAAGAAAAAGAAAGCGCGCGCATTCGAGCAGGGCCGGACGGGTTTTTCCGGCCCGCTTACGTCAACCCGTCCGGCCCCAATCACGTGACTTTTTCCAATGGTTTTATTAGAGCGCGCGAGCAGGGCCGTACGGGTCATATGATAATATATAATATTTATATTTATCATTCGCCATATTGTTTACGTATGAGCCCGCGCGACTTTTAAGTAACCGCATGCACGTCTATACCACAGGAGGACCAATCAATGAAATTATGTACCACAGGAAGACCAATCAACAAATTTATATCTGCCGTGCTCCCTTGGCCCAACCAAGGGAGCACGGCAGACATAAATTTGTTGATTGGTCTTCCTGTGGTACATAATTTAATTGATTGCTCTTCCTGTGGTATGGACTAGACTCTTCCACAGTCTCTCGCTCGTCCGTACCGTCTCCACGCTTAGAGACTGTAACGGTACAATGACCGAAAGGACTTATGGGTCCCGAAAACTTGGACCCAGCGTCCTTTGGGAACCAAAATACTCGTCCACAGTCTCTCTCGTTTTCGCCGCCATCTTGAAAATATTGAAACGAGAGAGACTGTGGACAAGTATTTTGGTTCCCAAAGGACGCTGGGTCCAAGTTTTCGGGACCCATAAGTCCTTTCGGTCATTGTACCGTTACAGTCTCTAAGCGTGGAGACGGTACGGACGAGCGAGAGACTGTGGAGGAGTCTATGGTATGGACGTGAATGCGGTTTCTTAAAAATCGCGCGGGCTCATAAGTAAACAAATATGGCGGATGATAAATATAAATGAAATTTGATATATATGGGGTAAAATACCGGTCAAAAATACGTGTAGTATATATGTATTATACAAGTATCATACATGTAATGGCGTTTGGAACGTGTACTTAAATACATGCTTTCAATTAAATACAGGTTTGTTAAACATGTATTTATAAAGAAAGTGACAAGATACATGTGTCTGGTACATGTATCACGTTCTTGATACATGTATTGAAAACAAAGAGACAGGACGTGATTGGTTGGTACGTGTATCACAGTAACGTTGAATACAGGACATGATTGGTTGTTTTATTAATCCGTTTTAGTTAATGAAATACAAGCGAGGGTTGAAAGTGACAGATATTATTATACTTGACCATGTTGAAAACCTTTTAATAACTAAGAGGTCAACAGGCATGAATAACTACTAAGTAAAGTATACTAGTCGTTACTAACTGCAAAATGAGTGGCTTTTCAGGTCCGAACAGGCATTAAATAACTACTAAGTAAAGTATACTAGTCGTTACTGACTGCAAAATGAGTGGTTTTCCATAAGAAATATCAAAGTTTCTTGAAGTAAACTCTTCACTAAGTGCTGAGGTTAAAAAAATACACAGAATCAAATTGTTGATGAGCTATTATATTACCAAGAACGTCTCTAAGCCCACTATGAAATATGCTGCTTTATAGTCTCACAGTTAAACATCGAAGGACAGCTTCCTTCAGTATTAAATGACGATGTGCAACCAAATTGCCGTTCTGGTTAAATAACTTTCATCAAACTGTGAGACGTCTTCATAAAAATAACACGGGGGCAATCAACGGACATGCGATCATAACTTTGTAATATTTTTGCGACGAAAGAGATATACCGGGATGGAACAGACTTACGAGTTTATGGAGGAAGTTGGAGGAACTTGAGGGCTCTATCTAATTTTTTTTCTACTGGTTTTTTGTTTCCATTGAATTTTCCCCAAATAGATTGTATTGTTTACATCTATTATCTTTGGAGGTATAGTATTTCTCTAACATTCAGCATAGTAGAAATCTGACGTCGAAGCATCCTGGCCATATTCTTGTACATGCGCAGTCAATGTCACAGAAAGTGTCGAGTTCTATTGTTGAAAACAATAGCTTACTTGTATTTGATACACGTGTATTTTGACCAAGGGAGCACGGCAGACATAAATTTGTTGATTGGTTTTCCTGTGGTAATGACGTATGCTGACGAATACGGTTATCCGCGAAAAATAGCGTGGGCTTAAGTAAATATCAAAGATGGCGGCATATTTAACAAATTTACGATGGTTGAGCGTGGTATGTCCTCTTATTTACCACGATATGACGTCAAAAGTTGGTCAAAATGTTATGGACTCACGAGGCGTAAGCCGAGTGGATCCATAACTAATTTTGACCAACGTTTGGCGTCATATCGTGGTAAATAAGAGGACATACCACGCTAAACCATCGTAAATTTGTTTTTTACTACAAAACTCACAAAACTCTAGGAAATAGACTGCACGAAATCTTGCATGACGCCATTTGTTGGTATGGCCTCTTATTTACGACGTTTTTTAACCAATCAGCGCGCGAGAAAATTTACAATTGTGGTAAAAATAATATTGACGGGGAATGCAACTTTTTCAAACTTTTCGACAATGCTACGTCAGGTTGCCAGGGCCACTTGGGTTGCCAGGGCCAGTTAATGAGCTAAATTATTGCTAATGTATGCGTCCAGGTCGACTCGGTCAATGGGTATTTCATCTATTTGCTCTTTGGTTTTACGAAACTTCAACAGTTTGTTCGCCGCAAGTTCACATCTTGGTGAATTTTGGGACTTCAAAGTGAAATTGATTAGCGATCTTTCAGGCTGATAATACTGTAGCTTCAAAAACTCAAATCCACAATTTCGAAAACAATTTCATCACACAGCAGAATGATAAGTTACTCTGATAACTCTGTAAGTTCTAGATACAATTTTCAAAAAGTCTAGTTTAGTGTAAATATGCAATTCTAGTAAATATTTGAATCCTTGAAAGCGAAATAACTTTAATTGTTGATTGATCGACCTCGTACTTTTAGTGCTTCATTGTTTTTTTGTTTTGTTTTGTTTTTTGCTTTTTTGTATTTACATCCTGTTCTTTGCCTTTTTAGCTTTATACTAAGGCTGTTAATAATTGGCAGACGAATATCGTTTTTTACATGTATTAAAATCTACTTTTATAATTGCAATTGAAGTAATTTTTATTCGCCAAAAGACAAAGGCTTGCTGTTGCCTTTTACGCTAGAATAAAATCAAGTTTTTACGACTGACAAGACGATTAAAATTCTATCATTAGTAACCAACACACGGAAATCCTTTTTACAGCCTCTTTATTTGCTTTGAAGGCAATAATTATTCCGTGTTTGGATTTTTTCGGTAGCAATGCCAAAAAATTAATGTAAATTGACTTCCTTTCTTTCTCTCCTCTTTTATAATTTCCTTCAATAAAAAAGTTTTGAAGGCCTGCATTTCATATGATATAAAACACACTAAATCCAATAATAACTGAAGAAAAAGCCTTTGTTTGTCTGACCCAGACAAAGCACCATTAAAAGAAAAAAAAGCAACAAAATTAAGAAAACAAAGTGAAGACATTTTGGTTTCCGGTATGCAAATGTTTGAAATAAATTATCTTCCAGGCTGTTTTAAGGTGACTGCCTAGTTTTGGAAATTGATTTAAGCTTTTCTTAAAACTTCGATTTTCCGAATTGAAATTTAATGCTGATTCCAAATCTGGAAAGAAAAAGAGGGTGTCCCGAGCTCGTTTTCGAGATAATCAGCATTTAATGGGAGCCTACGCACGAGCTTTTGGAGTAAAAATTACGCCACCGGAAGTGATTAGAAAAGAAAAAAAAGATTCATAAGATAATAGTTATTTGCAGACTATATGATTGCACGAACGAAGGCTAGTCAATCCTTCTACAATAAAACATGGATATTTTCGACAAAAAGACAGGGAGATACATTGATTTGTCATATTTTGTAGTTTCGGTGCTCTTAAAAAATCTCATAAAGTCGAACAAAAATCCGTACAAAATCTATTTTTTCACGTGTTCCTGATTTAAACTTTTCCTAAAATGTTGATATAACCTTGATTTTTAGGAGTTTTTTCGAATGAGCTATCAAAAAATATCCCGTGCAAAATTTGAGGGTTTTGCCCTGTTGAAGCTCAAAACGCGTATGGTTCTTCAATAAAATCTTGTAGATTTTTCAGCGGTTTTTGAGCGCGCGCACATCGTACATACATATACATGCATACATACTTTATTCGTCCTCTATAAGGCTTTTCAGAATAAAGGGCCTAATTAATTACAATTAAAATAATACTATATATAATTATATAAGAAGCAAAAAGAAAAGATCAAAGAATAAAGTAAATAAATAAATAGATAAATAAATTGTACATTTAAATTACATTAAGGTTTTAGAAAATCTGAAATAAGATGTTGTTTTAATGTCCGTTTAAAGTCTTTCACGGTTGAGCTCAACTTAAGGGCAGAGTCTAGTGAATTCCACAATTTGACAGTTCTATAGTAAAATGATCTTTGTCCAGTAGTCGTTCTGCAAAGAGGTATCTGCAGCTTTTGCGAGTTTCTTGTCGTACGCTGCTTGATGCTTGATCTTGGAATAAATCGCGAGCATAAGGAATCAGGGGCACACCCAGTCATGCATTTGAATGCCATAATTGCATTACGGTAGTGTAATTGCTGTCTGACGGGTAACCATCGTAGCTCTTTAAGAATAGGCGTGACGTGATCGTACTTTCTTTTGTTGCTAATGATACGGCATGCGAAGTTCTGCACAGCTTGGACTTTGTTCAGGTTACTCTCAGTGGTATTGCTCCACACATTAGAGCAATAGTAGAGCTTGCTGAAAACTAAGGCATTTATCATGGTTTTTAGAGTGTTTTGATCAAAGGCATGTTTTACTCGGTTAATCTGTCCCAAACGCGACATGCAACTAGACACTGTCGATTGTACATGATCTTTATACGTCAAGTTGGAATCAAGGAGAACTCCTAAATCCTTTACTGACTTGACAGGTGTAAGTTCTTTTCCCAGTAGCGTTAGACGAAAATCTTCCACTTTAGCAGTCATCACTTTGCTCCCAAAGATGATAAGTTTAGTTTTGTCGGGATTTAGAAGTAGGTAATTGTCGAGTATCCAATTAGTTATTCTGAAAAGGTCTTGATTAAGTCTTGAAACAATATATTGTTGGTCCTGGAGATTGAAAGTAAGCAACAATTTGGTGTCGTCAACGTAACATTGATTAGTGGGCTCAAATCGAACGTTCAAAAGTAGGCAGCCACCTTAATTGCTCATTTATGCTAATGTTAGGCTTTCACGATAAACAGCTGGCCAAAAACACCGTGATGAGCATGCTACAAAGTACGTTGGTAATTTCCTGATGCTGATTGGCCGATACCCGGTCACATGATCCTAGTTTCACTCCCCGTCATTTATATTCATCATCCGCCATATTGTTTACGTATGAGCCCGCGCGACTTTTAAGCAACCGCATGCGCGTCTATACCACAGGAGGACCAATCAATGAAATTATGTACCACAGGAAGACCAATCAACAAATTTATGTCTGCCGTGCTCCCTTGTTTTGACTTGTATTTCGCGTCATATATATGCCGCCATCTTTGATAATCCATGGGTTTAGACAACGTGTCTCCCAAATTACTAAAACTCGCAGACAACGCTATAGCACCATCTTTGACTGACATCTGCTACAAATCTGCAAGCACCAAATTAATACCAAATGCATGGAAAATTGCAAAAATTTGTCCAATCTTCAAGAAGGATAACGAACAAGACAAATCTAACTACCGACCCATCTCACTTCTCTGTGTGCCAAGCAAAATAATGGAGACTACTGTCGCTGATTGCCTTACTTTACACATGTCATCCAACAACCTGTTCAGCCATTTCCAGTGGGCTTACAAACCTGGTCTCTCAAGTGAACTACTCCTTGCCAACATGATAGAACAGTGGAGGTCGGCCCTTGACTCCAACTATGTCGTTTGTGCTGTCTTTTTTGATTTCAAGAAAGCTTTCGACTCTATAGACCACAGCGTTCTCCTGAACAGGATCACCATGCTCGGTGTGGCTGATGACGTACGATTGTGGTTAAAGAACTACCTCACAGATCGCGCTCATACAACGGCTGTCAACGGTGTATCATCGAGTATTCAACGTATTAGATATGGCGTCCCGCAAGGATCTGTCTTAGGACCAGTCCTTTTTTCTATCTTCTGCAATGACCTGCCAGATATTGCAACTGGTGAGGATAAGTTATACATGTACGCTGATGATACTACGATATTCACCATTGGCGAAACAACCGATATTGCAGTCAACAGAATAAATGCTGTACTCCATCGAATGTACGCTTGGTGCAACACAAACCGGATGACTGCTCACTCTGGCAAGTGCGAGTACATGATTCTGCGACGTTCTCCATCCATTGGTCCCTTATCAGACGTCACATTTGGTAAAGCATCGCTGAAGAAAGTCCAACACACCAGATGTCTAGGCCTAGAACTAGATGACAAGCTGTCTTGGTCTTGTGTAACAGAACTCACTAAATCTTTTGTGCAAAAACTAAATCTACTCAAATCGCTCTACTTCCTTCCCAAACTTGTAAAACAAGACTTCTACTACAAGATCATTCTTCCAGCCGTCACCTATGGCATATTACTTTGGGGTAACTGTACTCAAACACTCATGGATAACCTGGACAAGCTACACTACAGAGCTGCACGTGTCATCAACCAGCTGCCCTGGAACACCCCAAGAACAGAGATAAGGCGCCAACTGCTTTGGAGACCCCTCAAGTTCTTTTACACTATCAAGCTGGGTGTTTTCATGCACAAGTGCTACTACAACCTAGATTCCAACCAGGAACTGCAGGACCACATCAAAAAGAGAGATGTTGGCTACTCCCTACGTAGTTCCAACCAAATAACATTGCCTCTTTTCCAAACAGTCAATCATGGAAAAAAGGCAATAAGGTACCAGGGTGCAAAACTGTGGAACGTGCTCAACAACAATACCAGAGAATCGAGTTGCCCCGTTATTTTCAAACAAAAACTTAAAAAGGACATATCTCAACTAAAGATGTAATAACTCTTTCCAGTCAAAATATTAAATTATGTAATAATTAGCTTAGTAGTAGATAAGATCGAGAGAATGAGAGAGAGAGAGAGAGAGAGAGAATGTGTGTGGGTGAGAGTGAGAGGACTATTATAGCTTAGGACCTAGGATTAGAACACGACCACATCAGCTACGCTGTATATAACTTATCGTGTATAAATAAATATCTGTGTATAAATAAATGTTATTATTATTATTATTATTATTATTATCATTATTATTATTATTATTATTATTATTATTATTATTATTATTATTTACTTGAGCCCACGCTATTTTTCGCGGATAACCGTATTCGTCAGCATGCGTCATTACCACAGGAAGACCAATCAACAAATTTTTGTTTGCCGTGCTCCCTTGCTATAACGGTCTTCCTGTGTCAAATTACGCCATCACCACAGGAAACCCAACTGTTCAAAATCGTGCGCGTGCGCGCATTTGCGTGCTCCCTTGGGCAAAAGATAAAACAAGTCTGAGCCTGTTAAAATACATTGATTTAAACAAAATTCTGATTGGTTGAATTAAACAACAACCAATCAATCAAAAGCTCTTTATAATTTTCATGACGACGTCATATGTGTCCGCCATTTAGAATTCTTTTAGAAAATCGAAGAAAACCTATGTTTTATAAGGAAGTACATAAAGGAGTTAAATGTGGAAAAGAATGGTATTTCTTGGGTTGTTGTTTATTTTGGTAAGTATTTAGGTTTTCCACTAATTTCTCGAAAAAATGTTCATGCTACAATTAGCTACACACTTATGACTACCACCAATATTCACGAGATTTGATTGACTCCCATGAAAGAACTAAAAATAAGTTTACTCTTTACGGCTGATGAATGAAGCCGTCTCAGCACGTCTTTTGGGTAGTCCTTGTGTTTCCTTGGTTTCAATCGATTTCCTAGTCATCTTTAATAGTTCTTTACAGATTATTTTATTCAACTACAGTAAAATAGCTACGTAAAATTATAGTTAAGCTTAACTTATAAGTTAAGTAGCTATATCAACTAAGCCTAAATCATTTAGCAATTTTAACAATGAATTATATCTATGATTTCAAGTTCATTTTATTATTTTTATCAGATTATGAACTAGGTGAACGATTCGGAATTTCAAATTAGTTCATATGATATATCACGCCTACGAACTATTTTGAAAGCTTGATCAAGCTAGCTGACATGCTTATATATACAGCTAGCAAAACTCTCTATTACGCATCAGGCCGATTTTAAGGCAAAGCTGACTGCAAAATGGCATTTTAGCTTTGTCCTCAATTCTCATGAATTTCCTTATGATTTTTTATCTAATTGATTATTTTAACTGCCTTGATCATAACATACAGGCCTCAAAAGGTTAGCTCTAATGACTTTCTAGGGTTCCTGGCCATGGGTTAATGGTATTAACTTATGGCTAAAATATTTGTATTCTGGTAGTCAGCTACTGCTCTCTAGTATTTTACATTGCTTCCCAATCACATGTTTGAAATCATACTATTTGCTGGTTTTGGTAGATATCAATCAAGGCGTTGCCACAACATTCCATAAGCATTTTGCTCTTGAAAACTTTCTATTTTCTTTACAATGTCATGGAAACACTTTGATTGATGTTCACCAAAATCATACAATTTCACACGTGTGATTGGGAAGCACTGTAAGAAGCGAAATTAACAATTCTTTCTCTTTACCAGAATTACCTTTTCATCTTGAAGTTTTTACTGGGTTGCCTATGGCAGCCCAGTTGTAAAATGCCTTCCTTTTTTTTGTAGTCACCTTCTCAGGAATGTTGCATTCTCGTACAAGTGTACCCATATATGAATTTAAATGACATGTTCATAGATAAATGGCTGATAGATTGGCTCAGCAGATGAGGATGTAATTCTGGACTTTAGAAGTAATATAATTGAGCAGTAAAAGAAGATTCTAGGATTGTAATTCAGCTATTCATTAGTATTAATACAGCTACTCAGTCGGCAGTATTCTGGCTTCAATTGCTTGGGTTAGTAGAGCCTAAATGAAAATACAGCTTTCAGTTTTTAGTTTATAAGGCATATACATGAATGTATCGTTAAATACTACAAGGTAATAGAGCTAGTAACTTTGGCCGTACTATACTTTTCGCTTAGTATCCTTTTACTAGCCGAGTTTCACAGATCCACTAATTCCCTAGTTTGGATATTTAAAAGACAATATTTGAAGAATATAATCAATGAAGGAGAGATTGAGAACTTCAGAAATTAGCGAATAACAAATAATAATTTAAGCATATTTTCTAAACAAATTTATGTCGTTATATGACATGCTCAGTTATGAAATAACTATAAGTATTTCGTCAGACAGGGTCAAATTGCTGTCAGTGTACGTAATTTAAGATGATTGAGCCTATTAAAACTTAGTGATGTGAGTAACGCAATGCTGTTCTCTCCAGTCAGTACAAAACCACGTCTGTATAGTCTTCTAATCTCATACTGCTTTATGCACTGGTTAAAAAATATACAAGAGCAGTACATTTTCATTAAAAAAACACATTTAAAAAGGCTACACATTTGAACAAATTTGATGTGAGAAAAAATAAGTAATCGGAAGGTCTGAAAGAAAAATACACCTAAAATGTTCCAAAGCAGAGCTGGTTCCAAAGTAACATTAGGTTTTAAATAAGTTCCAGCATACCAGCATATTGGGCAACCCAGTGCACGCTCCAAGAGCGTCATGTTATTTACCATTATATACTCATCTGGGTGACCAAGCTGTCTTCAAATAATAAAACCTTTATTTAGTCTTTATTTTGCATCTCCCATCTAGTTCTATTATTAACAAAAAAAATTCTTGTTTTTGCAGTTGCCTATTTATCATGTTTTATCTGACTGTCCAATTGGTACTTATCCATCATATCATATCAATGTTTGTGAAAGATGCTTACCAGAATGCCGTAGTGGACAAATTATGATTGCAAAATGCAACCAAACAAATAAATTTATCTGCCAATGCCCATCCAATAAATACTGGGATGGAAATTTGGCACTTTGTCAGTTGTGCAAGTCATGTGGCACAACAGAAATAGTGTCACAAAACTGCACTCATGTCCACAACAGAAAATGCAGCAATTGCCCTTTGGTAAGTGTAAAACAGTTTATCACCATGTGGATGGTTCTCCCTCTCATTTCATGAAGCTATCCCAAATAAAACCACCTAATTATTAACTAGGCAAGCAGTGGGCATGTTGCATGGCATGTTTTCATTAGCTTGACTTTTCATTCGATGAGGCCAAAGCAAAAAAACATTATGGTGGCTGCCAATGACTATTAGATCGATTTCATTGATGCCATGGTAAATTTTTCTGGGTCTCATTATATATAGTTATAAATGATGAAATGTGCTTCTTTTTTTTCTATGAGTAAAACCCATGTCATTTATTTCAGAATTAATTGTTAAAAGTTTCTTTTTAATGCACCCTTTCAGAAATTAAAAAAAAAAAAAAAAAAAAAAGCAATCGTAGAGTGCCCTGGAAAAATTAAGGGTTTCTGCCCTGTTGAAGTTTAAATTAAATGTGTATGGTTCCTCAATAAAATTCTGAAGGTCATTTTGGGCTCAAATAATGGTGCAGTCATTATCATTACATAAGAGTGTGCACAGCAGCTTTATTTTTCTATAATAGGCAGCATGTTAAGCAAGAATTTACTTTTTATAAAACTGCCTTCATTTCTAGGGGACCTTTGTAAAGAGTCCATATCAGTGTGAAAAGTGCTCACATTGTGAAGAAGGGGAAGTTGTGGCGCGGAAATGCAATGGTTCTAAAGACACATTGTGTAGTAGACCTTTTTCTAGAAAACCTCTATTCATAGGAGACAGTAATAAACCAGGTTAGTAACACATTTTATCATAGATGTTTGATTTGCTTTTTGCTTGCTTTTTATTGGTCAAGTCATCTTTATAATGCACGATTAAGGACTGCATAAAATGCACGCATGTCTATGAACTGTGTTATATATAAATACACTGGGAGCACTAGCTGTAGCACAATTAAGAGAGAAACAATTTTTGGAACACAAGTTCCGGCTGAGTGTTTTTCTTACTTTAATAGTAATAATCTTTATTGAGAAAACTATTTCATCTTTTGATGATTTTAAAAAAGGACCTCACTTTTTGAGTGTTCTACACCTCCCAGTGTTTATATAACATTATAAAATAACTATTCTACAAATCTCACGTTCTGGTTGGTTGGGAGCACATGCTTTATGAGAGTACACAGCATGCTTTCAGTTTCGTCATTCATGTAATTGGTATTTTATAAAAGAAAAAAAACTTGCTGTGCTGTGTGGAGTTATTGGGCACTTGGGGATTGACAGGCATCACAATCGAGAAGTGTCAAGAAGCACTCCACTACCCATCATACTTCTCCTAACACTTCTCTCGGGTTCTGACAACGTCCACGTTCTTTAGAACTGCACACAGCATGGCACTCATTTCCTATTTCTTAAATATTGACCTTACTATCAATCATGTGACTTTTTGGAGCTGACTGGAGGGCAATTAATATACAATTAGTAAAATAACTTCAAAATAGTTCCCAAAGTATTGTATCTGACTACAGTATTTCTACTCCCCGACACCAGAAATCACGATACACAATCACACAACCTTCAAAATTCTCCAAGCCTCTGAATGTTAATTCCTCCCAACCCCCCCCCCCCCCCCCACCCCCCCTTCCACCCCCCAGTCAATAAACAAATATTACAGAAAGTGCCATCTATTGATAGTAACCTATACAGGGTCATAAGCAGATTATTTATATTGCTTTTATGAAATAATTTGAATTTGCTCCAGCATTTCAGTATTTCCTCTGTTAGAAGCATGATAGTCAGCCAATCACTGTGCATGTTATATCTTAAATGTTTATAAGGTGTATTGTGAAACTACCATTTGACTTGCCTTGCTGTATGTTACACAAAGAACTACTTTCTCAGAATTAGCTTTCAAAAGCTCAAAGATTTAAGGCCCAAAACCATATTATATTAGAAATTTGAATTTCACTGTTGGATGTGGGAGGATATCTTAAGGATTGAGCAGGTGGGCTTAGGAACATAGCTCTACTTTTTCAAATTTATCTATTTCAAAAGAATCAAGGAAAGATGCAACTCTTAAGATAATAATGAAATGAATATCGAAAGTAGATTTCCAATAAGTCAAATGTCCATTTGAAAAAAAAGTGAGTTACTTCATACAATCATATCGTACAGTCAAAACGTTTAGATAATAATTATTTGTCTTCTGACTTTTACTGATAAGTTAGCTTGATTTAAAAATTTATACTTCTTATCTTATATTCGTTTTTGAAGACTTGTATGTTATACGTTGTACTAACTGTTTTTATTTGGCTGAGAGCCTTCAGTTAACCTCTGATATGGTGTGAACTTGAAATGATTAATACGTAAGCTGCAGAAAAACCTAGTACAAATAATAGATTCATCATGTTGAGTTCACTCAAGGTCATGTTAACAAAGTCAATTATTTGCAATCAAGATAATATTGATAGCTACTGATAGGATATAATTTATAGCTAACAAATTTTGATTATTTTGGATACACGCATTATTTCACTATTATTATTTTTTGGTACATTTCATTTTTCTAGCTTTTACCCTTACACAACCAGAACCCTCTGATGATCCAGAAAAGGTAGAAAAAAATAACACGACAGTGGTAATATTGTCAATTATGGTGGCATTGTTTGTTGTTGCCCTTTTACTGGTCTGCCTTTGTTGGCATTGTTCTTCAAATATACAGAGAAGAAATAAATACCCTGAATCATCATTCACTGATGATTCTGAGATTGATGATTTTGTCAAGAAAAGACCATTGCCTCCTGTTAGAGGTATGTATATGATTAGGCAATATTGTCACTGGGAAGGAGGGCAAACTACAATCAGTCACATCCAACTTAAATCGTCTATCATCAATGCTGCATTTTGATTGGATGAGATATTATTAGGCTATAGTCTACTTTTTTCTATCTATATAAATGTATTTGACCGACTAGGTGAATTTGACTAAAACATTATAGTCTTCTTGCCATCATGGCCTATGAGTCAATAGCCCATTTGACTTGTAGTCCATTCAGAGTAATTGTTAAATTTCCCTTTCTGAAAGCTTATTTCTATGACACATAGTTCTATGAAATATTTGATATTGCTTAATTTATTGGACATTGACTTCTTCTAATAATTAATCTAATATATTTCAAACTTTGGAACTGTTTAGAAACTGGCTTGATGTTGAGAGATCTAAATCCTGAAACGTTTGAGAATCTGTGCTGTCTATTAAATCCAGAAGGATCACGAAACTGGAAGGTACTAGCAGGGAAACTCGGCTACAGCCAATGCAAAATACAAAATTTTAAATTAAACCGAAATGAAGCCTGTCAAAGCCTTTTGCAAGAATGGGGCACAGAAGGAAACACAACTGTGTATGTTCTTTACAACCATTTACTGGCAATGCAAAGGGATGATTGTACAGAACTATTACAAAAATACCTTGTGCAAGAAAATCAGGTGTGAGTGGTCTTTGAAGGAAAGAAGGAGCCAGCCTGTTGGGCTCAGGTTTGATTGTTGTTTTTTTTTTGTGGGAGGTAGTCTTACTAAACATTCAGAAGAATGAGGGAAAAGGTATTATCCTTTCATCATTTTTATTCGAAAATATTTTTAATATACCAAAAGACTTTGTGTAAAAACAGTTTGTATATTTTCCAGTAAAGTTTACCTCTATTACTAGTTTCAATGATAAGGCCAGTCCAAATTTGTTTGCATTAGTTGGCAATTTTCTCTCACCAATGAAGAAGAATTAAGCAACTATATTCAATATTTCCCAAATTGAAGGGCTTAGAGGCCGTTGACATGGAGAAAACTTGTCCCTGGTAGCAGGGACACCTATCTACTCAAGCCTTTACATGGAAAGAAGTTGTCCCTATGAACCTGGGACAACTATCGGTTTCAATGGTGATATGCATACTCAAACAAAAAAGTTGTCTCGGTTAGGTGAGGGGAAAAGTTGTCCCGGGTACCAGGTTCACCCTCTTTCGCAAAGAGGGTAAGCCTACCAGTAGGGTGACTCTTCTAGCCGAGGCAAAGTAAAATACCTCATGTAAACGGTTGAGATGAATTTACAAAGAAAATAGGGAAAAGTTAGCTTGCCCAGGGTAGCTCGAGGAAGAGGGTTTCCCTTCTACCAGGGACAAAATTTTCCTTAAACCCGCATATATTCAAACTGTCTTTTGTTGTGCCGACTCCTAAATTTTTTATTTATAGTTTACAATTTAATATATTTTTTGTTATAAAGAAAACAATAGCAGTTTTTTTAAAGTTTTAATGTATCTACCAGAAACGCCTATATATAAAAAAATACTTACCAGTAATATTTTTAGAAAATAGCATAAATTTCTATATTTTTATATTTGTGTAACCTGTCTTAGTAGTAGTATTTGCGAAGAGTCAAAACGAGTTATTGAGAGGGGAATAAAGTTTAGCAGACCGATTTTAAAATGATTTTCTCAAACTCATTAATAATGTATGAGCATTAAACACGAAATCAGAAGGACGAATTTTGTCAGGTGAATGAGGCTTTGACATGGTCACGTGAATAAAAAGTTTTTACATATAATTTAATAAAATGTGTCGAAAGTCTCATCAGTCTTAAAAGGCATAGCAAATTGAAAAATTCAAAACATTTTTGAGTTAAAATTTGATTACGTGCAAATAATTTATGACTTTCATTTGCATATCTAATCATTTTCTCATATTTTGAGATCGGAGCATAAAAGCAGCGAAGACTTGCATGTTTTAATATTATCTTTTATCTTAGGTACTAGTTACTCAAAACCAAAATTCTTTTTCACATCTCAGTTATGTCGGCCATCTTGGTAGGCACTAACATGCCTCAAGATGGCAACCATAACTAAAGTTATATAGATTTCAATCTTTTTGTTTTGGATACTTGTATACTATCGTGTACAACTCGCCTACGACAGACGCGAGCGTGTTGTATACGATAGTTGTAAGCGAAAATCGTACCGTCTAAACCGGCCTTTAAAAGGATCAAACAGTGATCAAGACACGACTGATAGAGTCCAGTCCAGCTATGCCTTATTAAAATAACAGACTTGGAAAAGATAAATGAAATCTAAAAAATCTAAAATGAAACCTATCAATGTCTGAAGGCATCGAACGCATTACCGCACACTCACTATACTCGTCACCCTCGCACCTTCCTTACGACTATGCTGCGACTAAATTCATTGAGCAAAGATCAGGTTTTGAAACTTTTATGCGCACATTTTATAACCAGTCATACATGAAATGTAATAAATGAATAATATAAATTAAGTAAAAACTAGAATTTCTTTCTATTATGATTTAAAATGAGTTTGAGAAGCCAAATCAATTGATCAACTCCCGGCGCCTGTCAAGGCAACCATACTTCCTATGCCCTTATGTTCTAACCTTTTCCATTATCTTTATTCATCAATTTACCTCGAGAATAATGTGTTTTCCGTCCACACATGAAAACGGATAAAATGTTTCGCGTCCACACTAGTCCGATCAGAGCAAGGGCACTAGGACACGGCCGTAAAAGAAGTAACGATCATAGGCTATTCAAACCGTTTGACCTTTGGAATGAAAACGTCTGCATTACAACAGCGAACGAAGGAACACGGACACAAGATAAGTAAACAAGTATCAACGTTGATTTAATTCAAATAATCGAAAGGAAAAAAAAAACCTATAGAAATCAAACCACATTCGGTGTCCTAGTGCCCTTGATCAGAGGCGGCAAAAACGCTTCATTGCACATCTGAACATGTGCATCGAAGCTGAAATTGAGCCCGCGGTGAATTTTTAGCCTTCCCGCCATATTCCCATGACAGTCATGACGTCATCGTATTCGAAAAATTTCGGATACGAAATGTTCTTCGTCCACACTAATACGGCTAGCCGGCGTTTTCACTCTGGAGACCGTGTTCGAAAAAACTCGTTTTCGGAGAAGAATTGTTCCGGATTCGCCCGGACTAGTGTGGACGGTAGGCCTAAACGAATAGATAAAAATTCGGATTCAAATTATCCGGCATAGTGTGGACGGGGCCTAAGAAGTGCGAAATTAAAAGCAATGCCGCTCTATGTTATTTTATTATCATTGTTTTGGTTCGGCGCTCCGGCAACCCAAACAAAATGGCGGATTTATGATTTTGGGACCCCCCTTCGGAAAATCCTGGTCACGCCCCTGTCATATCTGCTAACAATACAGTCAATTCGAAAACGTTGTCGTCGACCAACTCAAGCCTACGCGACTGGACCGAAAGGAACTCTGGGTAGTAATTGAAGCCGAGTTCACTCCATAATTTTATCTGACTAGTTATGCCTGGTTTACAGCACGAACCTTCGTAGGCGAGCGGGAAGAGTTGAAGGAGACCTTTTTTTAATGCCTTCATATTTTCGAAATAGTGAACTGAATCATAACTACTTTATTTTTCTTTCCCTAAACCCAAAGACATGCATTTGACGGATTGTTTCTCGCCATTATTATCTTTACTACTAGCGGGAACAATTAATTCAGAACGAATATTTAACCGCTTCAGTGAATTTTACCCATATTTCTTTCGGTCCAGTCGCGTAGGCTTGAGCCGGTCGACGACAACGTTTTTTGAATTGACTGTATACGCTTGGTGAGACCGCTGACAATATTATCTTATTCTCAGCGATCTCCCCTGTGCTATATAGATGAGAATGGGAGTCTGCAGTCGCGCTCAGAACACCTGTTGCTCCTATATTCAAGTTGACCATAAAAAATCCCAACACAGCCCATACTCAAAACCCCATACTCAAAAAAAAAACGAACAGGATAAAGAACGAGTGGATAATAACTAGAACACTAACGCGTAAACTGAGTAATTCGATTCCTATTGGTTTCCGGATTAATTTCAATATTTGTAAGCCAAACCAATACTCCATACTCATAAAACAAGATAACAGTAGGACACTAGCGTGGAAAAGTCATTCCTATTGGTTTGAAAAAAATCTTAAAAACCAGTTTACGGTCACTTTAACTTCGCTAATCACTCAGACTCCAACATAATTGTCACTGGTTTACAGTCAAACAAGCTCAAGCGTTGACCCCTAGATTCGATTAATGAAATCATTAGTCAATTATTCCTTTTATACGTACGAACCGGAATAATGCAATATTCAAATGAAAATTCAGTTCATTATTCGACTGGTGATGAAGAAGGTAAACCATCTAAATTACAGATACCTTCGAGCAGAAGTCGCTCTCTTATTTCATAAGCATACACACTAGGTTTTGTAATTTCCATGCCTCAATTACTTGGAGGATAAATTTTGTAGGGAACGCTCCCGCCTTGAGCGAAATGGAGACACAGTTCCATGTCGTCGATAATGTTGAAGTATTTTCTAGACTCCCCAACTAGAAATTTTCAGTTGTCGCGAAATTGCTTTATTGGACAATCCGCTATTGCTGAGATGAACAATTTCCTGTCGAATAATATCAGGTAAAGGCCTTCCCGGCACATAAACACGGCCAAGACTATTTGTGACCGCCATGTTTTCTTGGTCTTCCCGCTGCGTTAGCACTGATTAACCAATCAAAATGTCGTATATTGAATTTAAAGTTGATTGGAATTTTCATATCTTTGTTTTTGACGTTGTAAATTTCAACTGAATAATGAATCAAAATTCGAAAATTCAAATCATTAATCGACTCTAGGGGTCAACGTGTGAGCTTGTTTGACTGTAAGTTTATTGCACAGCGGCAACATGTCCTGAAAAACTTTAGAAATGCGACTAAATCTCTTGGCACCAACAGTACCCATAGTATGAAAGAGACACCGCTGACAGTTGATAGTGGAGGTCGAGTAGCTGTCACCCCCCAGGGCTCCTCCGATGAACGCTCCAGGTCATCGGATAAGACCCACGAATCTTTACCCAAACGAATCGCATTGCAATGAACACCAATTTTCCACAACCTTCTAGTGGACCGGAGATATTATTATAAAGTTTTACACGAACAATGAAGGAGCCACTCGGGAGATGACAGCTTTTGCCCCGGTATTCCGAGAGGGATATTTAGAATCCCTTCAAGACTGTCATCTAGGGAGAAACTGATGTAAGATGAAACAAAGAGTCGTGCGCTGAAATGCAAAACAAGAGAAACCCGGTCCCGCTGAAAGGGACGAACACTAAACAAATATTCGCAACGAGGAAACAATAGGTAGAATAATAAACAGCTTGACGGTGGAAGCAACACGCACGGGTTCCCGAGAGAAAAAAGAAGAGAAATGGAACAAAGAAAAATAAAGAGGGGCTTAAAAAATGCAAAATATAATAAATCCAACAAGGAAAATAAAGAGGGGCTGAACGATACGAATACTATGCCAAGATTGAGCAGCATTCTAAATAATCAACAATTAACAGTGCTTTTATGGCATGGACGTAACCAACACACATTAAAAACAAAAACAAAAACAAAAAAAAACCCGATACATCAAGCATGACAAATAAAACACAATAACTTCACGGGATTTTCCATCACAACTCGAAAGTTGCAAATATAATAAACTTTCCAGATAGTACACCAAACATTAAATTGAATATAATAGAGCTTTTCCGCACAAGACAAATCAATAGCTTTACACATGTAAATTTTCGTTTTGTGCCTTACGTATGTTAATTTCGTTGGCACCTATTATGTGAATAGAATAACAATTGAACTTACACATTCAAATAAAGTTCTTACACATTCAAATGAAGTTCTTACACATTCAAATGAAGTTCTTACACATTTAAATGAAGTTCTTACACATTTAAATGAAGTTCTTACACATTCAAATGAAGTTCTTACACATTCAAATGAAGTTCTTACACATTTAAATGAAGTTCTTACACATTTAAATGAAGTTCTTACACATTCAAATGAAGTTCTTACACATTCAAATGAAGTTCTTACACATTTAAATGAAGTTCTTACACATTCAAATGAAGTTCTTACACATTCAAATGAAGTTCTTACACATTTAAATGAAGTTCTTACACATTCAAATGAAGTTCTTACACATTCAAATGAAGTTCTTACACATTCAAATGAAGTTCTTACACATTTAAATGAAGTTCTTACACATTTAAATGAAGTTCTTACACATTCAAATGAAGTTCTTACACATTCAAATGAAGTTCTTACACATTTAAATGAAGTTCTTACACATTTAAATGAAGTTCTTACACATTCAAATGAAGTTCTTACACATTCAAATGAAGTTCTTACACATTCAAATGAAGTTCTTACACATTCAAATGAAGTTCTTACACATTCAAATGAAGTTCTTACACATTCAAATGAAGTTCTTACACATTCAAATGAAGTTCTTACACATTCAAATGAAGTTCTTACACATTCAAATGAAGTTCTTACACATTCAAATGAAGTTCTTACACATTCAAATGAAGTTCTTACACATTCAAATGAAGTTCTTACACATTCAAATGAAGTTCTTACACATTCAAATGAAGTTCTTACACATTCAAATGAAGTTCTTACACATTCAAATGAAGTTCTTACACATTCAAATGAAGTTCTTACACATTCAAATGAAGTTCTTACACATTCAAATGAAGTTCTTACACATTCAAATGAAGTTCTTACACATTCAAATGAAGTTCTTACACATTCAAATGAAGTTCTTACACATTCAAATGAAGTTCTTACACATTCAAATGAAGTTCTTACACATTCAAATGAAGTTCTTACACATTCAAATGAAGTTCTTACACATTCAAATGAAGTTCTTACACATTTAAATGAAGTTCTTACACATTTAAATGAAGTTCTTACACATTCAAATGAAGTTCTTACACATTCAAATGAAGTTCTTACACATTCAAATGAAGTTCTTACACATTCAAATGAAGTTCTTACACATTCAAATGAAGTTCGTACCATGAAAAAGTCGAGCATCAAGTTTAATAACATATTTCCGCGCATTGAAATAAACTAAACAAAGAAATGAACTAAACAAAGAAATAACAAGGATCATGACATTTTCAGTATTGTTGCCAAACCTAAACGTAACAGCATAGTTTTAAATTGCAAAAAATATGTTTCACGTTATATCTCTAAATAGTGAAAGACGTCTTTGTGTAAGGAAGGTGCACATCTCGACCACACATGGTAGCAACCACCTCGGATGACGCCATATCCCCCCTACACACCTAAAATCTTTAAGGTGCTTGAACACGTGTTCAATTTTAATTCTTTTTTGAGAAAATTTTCGATTAAAGCGACGAGCCTTTCGCTTCTCTCTGGGTGAGCATTCTCCTTATTTGTACCTGCCTAAAAGGAGTCAAAAGGGGAGGTATATCTGGATACTCTTTGTCTGCCAAAATCAAAGCGTTCAATGGGATATCCAGAGCCATTCCTGGTCCGATTTGATCCATTAAACGGAAGCTCTGGGCGTCATGCATGTTTCCTACAAATCCTGCCTGAAGGAACCGAATATTACCATTGTTGTCGCATACAATTTGGGTATTAAGAACATGGAAATGTCTGTGTCCACTGTAGAAATCTCTTTGTGGCTCAGTCGACGGAATGTAGATTTCATGGGGCGTCACATCAAGGGCACTAGGACACCGAATGTGGTTGGATTTCTATAGGCTTTTTTTTTCCTTTCGATTATTTGAATTAAAGCAACATTTTACTTGTTTATTTATCTTGTGTCCGTGTTCCTTCGTCCGCTGTTATAATGCAGACGTTTTCATTCCATAGGTCAAACGGTTTGAATAGCCTATGAGCGTTACTTCTTTAACGGCCGTTCCGTACTTGACTCTGTTTGTACTATACCAACAACAACGCGACCGCGTGATGCTCCTTACGTCAGTAATATTCAACCGTCCAGAGTTAATATGGTTAATCAAATTCACCTTAAGTTCCATATAGAGCCCCGGGGTAGGCTACTAGCCTGCTTGCCATTGTTCTCTCGTCTGCTCGCTTAATCCAATTATTTTGAAAGGTGGGGTGGCAGCGATGACAGATGCAGCACCAACGCTAGTGTACGAACCACTGCCGAGCCTAGACATTGGGCAACACGATGTCAAAGCAAAATCAACTAAATGTCCTAAAATATAGCAAAATAACTTGAATTAAATAATAACTTACATTAATAAAGTTCTTAATGTTTCCTTTCAGCTTTTCTTCCAGCTTTTCTTCCAGCTTGTCTTCCAGGTTTCTTTTTCATCTACTCCTACGAGCAGGCATAACTTTGTGATGGGTCTTTCCATGATCGTCGATTTGGTTTTTAACTTTACTCTGCGAACAAATCCTTTTGCGTCTTCAAATATCTGAATAACTCTTCCTAAGATTCAATTGTTGCGGTGAACATTTTGGTCCATAATTAGTACGATGTCATTCATCTTTAGATTTCTGCTGACCTTACACCACTTGTCAGACTTGAAGCGTGGGTAGATGCTCACGCGTCCATCTTCTCGAGAAGATGTCCGTTAGGTATTGAACTTGTTTCCATTTCCGTCGTGTATAGGTATCTTCATTAGAAAACAATCCTGGTGGCAATAATGGTTTTGATTTTAACAGTAGTAAATGATTAGGTGTCATAGGTTCCAAATCGTTTTTGTCGTCGGATACTGTTGTGATTGGACGACTGTTAATAATTGCCTTTACTTCGCACATGAGCGTTAACAGGTTTTCATCATCGAGTGTTTGTTCCTTGAGAAGAGCACATAAGATCTTGCGAGTCGTTCTGATTTGGCATACGCCTCCCATACGCCTCCATGATGAGAGCCAAGGGGCGGACTGTAATGCCATTGAATGTTCTTTTGCAGCAGACTTTCATGGATTTGTTCTTGATTCCACTGTTTAATGCATTTTCTCAATTCTTTATCGCCACTAAAATTTGTAGCATTATCGGAGAACATCTCTTCTACTTGGCCTCGTCTGGCAATAAATCGCCTTAGTGCTAAAAGAAATGAGTTGGTATCTAAATTGCTAGCGATTTCTAGAGGTACGGCTCTCGTCGTCATACACGTGAATAAGACACCATAACGCTTAACGAGACTTCGACCGCGGCGCACGTAGAATGGGCCAAAATAGTTAACTCCAAAGGCTGTAAATGGTGGCTTGTCTGGTGTTAACCTTGCATCTGGCAGATCTCCCATCTTCTGCTGTAGTGGAGGAGATTGCCTTCGTCGACAGTCGAAACAGTTTCCAAGGGCTTTCTTGACAGCTGCATTAGCATTTATGATCCAATAACGTTCGCGCAGGAGTGCTAGCACGTGTTGTTTACCAGAATGACCAGAGATGAGATGATAATCGTTGATAATCAAGTTCGTCACATGATGATTCTTGGGAAGTATTATCGAATGTGTTGCTCTTTCACTTAATGGCGCATTACGAAGACGTCCTACAACACAGATCAAGTTGTCTTTTACCACTGGGTCCAGCTTGGACAAGGGACTTGATTTTCTTACGACGGATTATCTTGGAAGACCATCAAGATTTTTTTCGAGGGCGCGCATCTCTTGATGAAAAGTTTGCCACTGACTGTGTCGTAAAATCTCTTTTTCTGCATCTTGCATTTCCTTCAAGGAAATTGTTGTATTTGACTTGAGAGAGGTTTCTCTTGTGCGTGCGATCTCTTTGTGGTCTGCTTGAAGAGCTTTCTTGATATTCTGGAAATATCTTAGTATCCATGCAATAATCTTCTTAAGATGATACCAGGATGAGAATTTCTGGAATATCTCATTCGCGGCGTTAGGCCTGGTAGATATCGTGCATATTTTCACTTCTCTTTTAACTTCTACATCATCTTCCAGCGAGCTTATCATACCTTTCGGTCTTTGTGGCCAAGCATTGTCTCTCCAAAGAAAGTTTGGACCATTTTCCCACTGTTTGCTCTTGAGTAGTTTATCTGCTGACAGACCTCTTGACGCATGATCGGCGGGATTGGAGGATGAGTCTACGTACTTCAACTGTGAATGGTCTGATACGTCTCTAATCTGAGCAACTCTATTGGCTACGAATGTATGGAATCTTGTTATCTCGTTTTCCACGTATCTTATCACTGAAGTACTGTCTCTCCAAAATATAGATTCATCTATTTCATACTCTAATTCTTCTTTATCATCTTGTCAAGACGAACAGACACGGTCGCTGCTGTTAACTCGAGGCGTGGTATAGTTATCTGCCTTAGTGGGACTACTCGAGTCTTGTGGTATGCAGGTATGAGACTGAGCCATAACCAGTTTGAGACGCATCAGAGAAATGGTGAATTTGTGTAGATATCACTTGACCAAAGTTCGTTGGCTTGTAGCATCTTTCGACTGTGAATTGTGCAAGCTTTGTTAGGTCATTTAACCACTTATGCCACTGTTGATGATGTTCTCTTGATGATGTTCAATCTAGCTTTAGTCTGCACAAATCTTGTAAAAGGGACTTTGCTTGTAATGTGAACGGTAAGACAAATCCTAATGGATCGTACAATGCGCTAACCATGGATAGTATACCTCTTCTTGACGGAGTGCTTTCCTTGAGATTGATCTTGAGGCCAAATTTGTCTTGTTCGATATTCCAGTTCACACCTAGCGCTCTTTCGATGGGCAGATTGTCTTTAGCTAAGTCCAGTTCTTTGATGTTTTTGTTTCTTTCAGATTCTGGTATAGTACTGATAACGTCACGACTGTTGCTAACCCACTTTGTTAGGCAAAATCCTCCTTTCAACAAGAGCTCACTTAATTCTTTGGAGTGTGTAATTGCATCTTGAATGGTTGGCAAAGACATGAGACAATCATCCACGTAAAAGTTGTTCAGAACTGTGCTGACTGCGCTGGGACTGTAATCTTGCTTGTTGTCTAGGGCAGTTTTACGTAAGGTGAAGTTGGCGACACTTGGTGATGATACTGCAACAAATAAGTGTACATTCATTTGATACTCTTCCAATTCTTGATCAATGTTACCTTGTGGCCACCACAGGAAGCGTAGAAGGTTACGATCATGTTACGGTACTCTAACCTGGTGGGACACTGCTTCCACGTCTGCCATTAGCGCGATATTTTCTTGGCGGAATCTAAAAAGAACAGCCCAGAAGTGTGTTCGTAAGATCGGGTCCTTGCAATAAGTGGTCGTTGAGTGACCTATCTTGGAACTTTGCAGAACAATTGAAGACCACGCGTACCTTTTCCGGCTTGTGTGGGTGATATACGCCATGGTGAGGTAAGTACCAAATTTTTCCTTTACTTTGATTCAACATGTGAAGTTGGATTTTACGAGCAAAGTCTTTAGAGAGCAAATCAGACATGAAGTTCTCGTAATCTTGATGCAGCTTGTGATCTTTGGTGAACTTTTTCTTTAACCATTTGGCACGTGAAATGGCTTGAGGCTTATTGTTGGGCAAGTGGAGTTCTGGATTCTTGAAAGGCAAATCGATGTGGTAGTGACCGTTCTTTAATTCCACCGACGACTCGACGCTTAAGAAACGGCGCTCCATCGGAGACATCTCAGTTCTGTGATTGCTGATAGAATCGTTGAATTCTTGGTTAAAGAAGTCTATCATGATCTGATGCAACTGTACGTCTACCTTGACCAGAAAGTTAGAAATGCGAGGAGATTCTTGACATCGCTTCAATGGTCCATTGATTGTCCATCCTAGTTTTGTTCTAGTCGCATATGGACCACCGTGCTGGCTGTGGATTACTTTTTGTGGGTCTAAGGCCTCCGGGACATCACTAGCGACAAGAAGACCAACCTCGATTCTAGAATCAGGAGATATAATCTGTTCATGGTTACTTAAATGTAGCCATCTATGTACATCCTCTTGGGTAGTGATCCGCTTTGTCCACTGGGATCTCTTGCTGGGTGAATAACGATGGCAATTTAATCAAGTGATTCTCATCCATATCTGCAATCTCTAGACCTCTGATTAGGAAAGTATCTGTCAGATCGTCTTTCCCTAACGTAGTCAGTGAAATCTTGGTCTTTATACCATTAACGTTCAACTTCTTCATCAAAGACTCGGTACAGAATGTCGAGGTACTACCACTGTCTAAGACGGCATATGTTATGATGAACTGACTTGTACCTTCTAATCTGACTTTAACTGGTAATACAGCCATACCTGTACGTGATTGACCGGCCCCTTTTGAGCATGTGTTTTCAGCAATCTTAATGCATGTATTCGTCACGGGAGTAGCGTTGATCATGGGAGCCTTTTGTAGATTCTTCTTGGTACCATTAACTTCACTGGTTGATGATTGTTCATGATCGTTCTTGTTAGCATCACCAGTATCACCTGGAGGATTGCTTCTGATCGAATTGGTATGCAGAACAGCTGGATGACTTTTAGTGCAGTCAGGAAACCTACAGACTTGTTTCTTGGTGCATTCTTTAACGTTGTGATCATCAGCAAGGCAACCAAAGCACAATCGTTTCTTCATGAGAAATTCTATTTCTTCTTTATACGGCTTTCTTCTAAGAGCATTACAGTTCTCCAATTCGTGGTTCGATGCGTTACAATACACGCAGCACTTCTGAGGCGAATCTGTATCGTGGCAGCTAGTCAGCCATCTTGGTTTTGGCCGAAAAAGGACTGTAAATGTGTAGGGGAGGGGAGAATGGTTTGTCACCACAGGAAGCCCGCGAACGACAACAATTGTTTGATATGGTCATGATGACGATTGTGGAGATGGCGGTGATAACAAATGATGCATGATGATAATGAAAACAGCTGCCAAAGGCGTCTTCACGTGCTTTCTCTTCAAACCCGTTGAGTTGCACCACTGCTGTACTTGTGGTGATGATTAGCGATGACTAGTTTTTATTCTATAATGATAATTGTAATGATGACGATAATGAATAAAGTACTGCAAAAAAGGTTTTATTCCTGAACAAGAGTTAGGGTTAGGTTTAGGGTAGGATTAGTGTTAGCGCTACGTTATTGTTAGGGTTAGGGCTAGGGCTAGGGGGTTCGGGTAAGGCTAAGGGTAAGGGTTAGGATTCGGATTAGGTAAGTGGATTTAGGTTTGGAGTTATGGTTAAGCTTGTGAGCTAGAGTTAATTTACGTTAGGGTTAAGTTTTAGGGTTAGGACTGCGACATGATAAGAGTTAGGGTTAGCGTTAGGGTATGGGTAAGGGTTAGGGTTAGGGTTAGGGTTAGGGTTAGGGTTAGGTGTAGGTGTAGGGTTAAGGGTTAGGGTTAGGGTTAGGGTTAGGTGTAGGGTATGGTATGGTGTTAGATTTTGGTTTGGAGTTATGGTGCGCTGAGGAGATGGGAGCTAGAGTTACTTGCGTTAGGGTTATGCTTTAGGGTTGGGGTTAGGGTTACATTACCTTATAATCAATAATCAATGATTAATAATCAAATAGTGCCATTTCATGATGTCTTGCAAGAAGTACTAACCTATGTTTGTACAATAAACATAAATAAAGCTTAAGGAACTTGTAGGTAAATTCTTTGAAGCTTTATAATTCACAAAGCAAAAAGACATTTCTATTTTTTCATACCATTCAGCGGGTCAAATGTCTCAATATTAATATAATTTTCGGGAACATTTCTTTTTCTGTAGTTTATTTTGAGTAGATATGAAGTGCCGGTTCTGCGCCACCTGAATGAGGTACCATTGAGGTACCATTGAGGTAACCCCCCCTCCCCCTCAGGGTCTTTACAGAGATGACGTTATAGCTATTCTTATGTTTTAGTTGACTGGATTGCACCACATCCTATATTTTACGTCAAAGTTTAATCCTAATAAAAGTTTCTAATTATTCATAAAATATAGTTTTTCTATCTCAAAGCCTTAAAGGCTTAGTTTAGGCTTTTGTTTCATCCTAATTGAGTTCTACGGATATTGTCCTTTGTCTTACTACCGCGATAAGATATTGAATACTAAAGATTTTGAGATTTTATGCCCAACTCTTTTACTACCGTCTAAAGTAAGAATTGCACCACTCACAGGCAATACGGATATCGTCATATCTATTTTTAGAATTAGGAATTGCACCATAGTACAAATGGCGGTTCTGCGCCACCTGAATGAGGTTCCAGTGAGGTTCCAATCCTGCACCCGGTGCCACCGGTGCGAACCGGTGCTCTCCCCCATACCCTACTCCGGACCCGTAATAACGGTGACGTCATGGCTATTCTTACTACCCCGTGTTTCTAGCCATGTCTATTCTTAGTTTGCTGGATTGCATCACTTCCTATATTTTACGTCAAAGTTTGATCCTAATACAATGTTCTAATTATTCATAAAATATAGTTTTTCTGTCACAAAGCCTATTGTTAAAGGATTAGACTCTTTTTACTTTATGCTTTTGTTTCACCCTAACTGAGTTCTACGAAGTTGACTCATCAAAAAACAAACAATTAGATGACTTGCCCAAGGAACAACTTTTATTCATAAAACGCTCAATGCATGTGAATACAAAAAAAAAAATTAGTTACAGCTCTTTTCCGGCATTATTCAACTAAGTATTATGTTTTGATTGTCAGTATATATTTGTTCAATAGAAACACCCGTCACTTGAAACAATAGAGGACTGTGTTCTGCAAAATTTGCGAGTCAAAAAAACCTACTAGATATCAAGACCACGATCTACTCTTTCTCAGTTTTACGAAACAAACCGTCCAATTTTTAAAAATAATTAGTGCAAATTTCTTATTCACTAATGAGTTCAGCCAGGTGTAGACTTTCAGGCCAGGTACATGCCAATAGCCGATAGCTTGATAGCTGATAGCTTAGCACTATATATAGTGTAGATCCTAGTGTAGATAGTAGATCTAGTATAGATTCTAGTGTAGATTCTAGTGTAGATTCTAGTGTAGATTCTAGTGTAGATTCTAGTGTAGATAGTAGATCTAGTATAGATTCTAGTGTAGAATCTAGTGTAGATTCTAGTGTAGATTGACATCCACCCTGAGCGATTTTGAATTAATATGAAGCGGATGGATGGACTATCGATATTGCATTGGTTAGGGCTTCATTAGCCCTATTCTCCTGGGCAATGGCTCGGACTGTGGGTTCATCTTCGTGTAGTTTTATCCACTTCATGCTACCTGTAGATCGGAGCCTTATCTTGACAGGCCAATAGTTTTCTCCATCAATGTAGACAAATTGGAATCGTCGGAGAGCGAATGTTTGATAAGAATAGAGACCAATTTATGTCCGCATACCACAGAGAGACCGAAAGGCCATTTGGATACTTATTGGTGGATAACAAACCCGATACACCAGCCGATAAGCAAGTTCTTGGAGACATATTTGGAAGCTGTCAAGTTTATCTCTTCTCCACCAATACTAAGATGAGCAGTAGTGTCGAGTCAGCACCAGTGTTTGGCACCGAAACAAAACCAGAAAGAAAACGACCTAAACTCGCACTTCGTTCTATAATCTGGTCGAATGCAGCTATCCCCGTGTGGCAAAACTACATCTCGGGAGCACCAGCATTGCGAAACATTCCAGAAGGATACGATATTATAGAAATGTATAGAACATCGCGTAACAGAGCCGATCCTAACCATCCTGGTGTCTACATTGATGGAGAAAACTATTGGCCTGTCAAGATAAGGCTCCGATCTACAGGTAGCATGAAGTGGATAAAACTACACGAAGATGAACCCACAGTCCGAGCCATTGCCCAGGAGAATAGGGCTAATGAAGCCCTAACCAATGCAATATCGATAGTCCATCCATCCGCTTCATATTAATTCAAAATCGCTCAGGGTGGATGTCAATCTACACTAGAATCTACACTAGATTCTACACTAGAATCTATACTAGATCTACTATCTACACTAGAATCTACACTAGAATCTACACTAGAATCTACACTAGAATCTACACTAGAATCTATACTAGATCTACTATCTACACTAGGATCTACACTATATATAGTGCTAAGCTATCAGCTATCAAGCTATCGGCTATTGGCATGTACCTGGCCTGAAAGTCTACACCTGGCTGAACTCATTAGTGAATAAGAAATTTGCACTAATTATTTTTAAAAATTGGACGGTTTGTTTCGTAAAACTGAGAAAGAGTAGATCGTGGTCTTGATATCTAGTAGGTTTTTTTGACTCGCAAATTTTGCAGAACACAGTCCTCTATTGTTTCAAGTGACGGGTGTTTCTATTGAACAAATATATACTGACAATCAAAACATAATACTTAGTTGAATAATGCCGGAAAAGAGCTGTAACTAATTTTTTTTTTGTATTCACATGCATTGAGCGTTTTATGAATAAAAGTTGTTCCTTGGGCAAGTCATCTAATTGTTTGTTTTTTGATGAGTCAACTTCGTAGAACTCAGTTAGGGTGAAACAAAAGCATAAAGTAAAAAGAGTCTAATCCTTTAACAATAGGCTTTGTGACAGAAAAACTATATTTTATGAATAATTAGAACATTGTATTAGGATCAAACTTTGACGTAAAATATAGGAAGTGATGCAATCCAGCAAACTAAGAATAGACATGGCTAGAAACACGGGGTAGTAAGAATAGCCATGACGTCACCGTTATTACGGGTCCGGAGTAGGGTATGGGGGAGAGCACCGGTTCGCACCGGTGGCACCGGGTGCAGGATTGGAACCTCACTGGAACCTCATTCAGGTGGCGCAGAACCGCCATTTGTACTATGGTGCAATTCCTAATTCTAAAAATAGATATGACGATATCCGTATTGCCTGTGAGTGGTGCAATTCTTACTTTAGACGGTAGTAAAAGAGTTGGGCATAAAATCTCAAAATCTTTAGTATTCAATATCTTATCGCGGTAGTAAGACAAAGGACAATATCCGTAGAACTCAATTAGGATGAAACAAAAGCCTAAACTAAGCCTTTAAGGCTTTGAGATAGAAAAACTATATTTTATGAATAATTAGAAACTTTTATTAGGATTAAACTTTGACGTAAAATATAGGATGTGGTGCAATCCAGTCAACTAAAACATAAGAATAGCTATAACGTCATCTCTGTAAAGACCCTGAGGGGGAGGGGGGGGGGGGTACCTCAATGGTACCTCAATGGTACCTCATTCAGGTGGCGCAGAACCGGCACTTCATATCTACTATTTTGTTATCGGCACAAGGAGGTTGGAAAGTGTTTTATGCATTCATATACAGTTACAATTATGAACTAAAAAAGTAAATATTTCTATAATATGACAGGAAGTAAACCAGGAATGCAAAAAACTATAAACAAAAGATAACAATGAGCATGAAAAAATGACGTCAGACGTTGCTATGACAACAACAGAACCCTTGGTATGCCATCAAAATTGTTTATTTAAAAAGTTATAACTCAAAAACCAAATGGTGAAATTTTTTAAGAACCCGAATATTACCTTTTTGGCAAAAAAAGAATAAAATCTGTAATACGAATTTCGTAAAAATCAATAAAATTTGTTTGGAATAGTTCCCTCTTATAGAATTTTTAAATTTTTTCCTTAAATTTCCGAAAATATAGACTAAAGCTATAAGCAAAATTTGAAGGAATTTCACCACAGAGGTTTTGATTTTTATGATAATTTGGTAATTAATTGAGTTTTTGCTTATTTTGCTTAAGAGCCACAACCACTTTTAACAGAGATGATTATCTTCTTGGCCTTGAGTTCGTTGTGTGCGCACAGTTTTTCCTTTTTAAGTTTTACACGTAGTTGGATGTTTTACTGCTAAAGTTTGATTGATTAACTTTCACATAACAGAATCAAAAAAATTACAATAAATCCATTAAAGTAAGTTAAAGTTTGTACCTAAAAAAAGTGGTATGTGCAATCGAATCTTAAAATAATCTGCTTGAAACATTTGCGCGTGCGAAATCTTTTATCGCTTGCTTTTGCTTTTTTCTTTTACTGAACAACTTCATTCAAAGCGCGCGTAAAATAATTGGCTGATTGATGACGTATTGCACGCTCTCGTATCTAGTATCTTCGCGTATTATGATTTTTCTCTAATTTATATAATTAACTGTATAAATTTTATGTTTTAAACATAGAATATCGTTCAACTTTTAAGACAAGTTTTTATTTTATTTAGAATTTGCCATGGACACGAAATTATTTATTATAATTTAGATTGCATTCTTAGATTGCAAAATTACTTTTCATCAAACCAACCAAAAAAAATGTCAGAGATCCATGGATAAACATCGAAAAACTACTAAACATTGATAAAGATCAGGCCAGAAGATTAACAAAAGACAGAAAAGCCTTCAAAGGACTTCTTTTTAAGAACTTTAATCTAGAATAGAATATAGTCCCCGTTGTTCAGCTAATTGCTGTTAATAATGGAGCAGAACTGATACTGATACTGATTCAGGTATCCTAACGTTTGTGTACGCATTTTATCAAATGTTTGTAAACATGGTTGTTTGCGGGATAGGTATAATACAATTATTATTATCATTTGAAAGCCTTTTGATCATAGGGATCGAAAAGGAGAGAGAAAGATGGAGAGAAAGACAGAGAAGGTAATGCGCATACAATCATTTTAGTTATAATTTGATTAAGAAATAATAATTGTTATGTTTTAGATTTCACTGGGTGTTTAAGACAAACTGTGCATTGGATTTTCCAGCCTTTTATCTCAAAGAATGACTCACCATATATAATCGATTCATTCATTCATTACCAGGTTACCTGGAAGGTTTGTGTGTCATGCGATCACCAATCCATTACCAGAAAAACATCAAATTACAACAGCGTTCAGATACGTCTTCCAGTGAAAGTTGTCACATTCTATGATGGTTGACCTGCTTTTACCCTTCTTTGTTGGAAGCCAAGGTACTTGTATGACTCATTGCTTTTGTCGAAACCAAACGACATGTCAATATCATTAACTAAATATTCGCATTGTGGACTGATGAAATAAAAAAACGCACGCGCGTGCTGTGTGCAGTTATAAAGAGCGCACGGATAGGTAGAACACGAGAAAAGAAAACTTCTCGAGTGTTTTGCCAATCCCAAGTGCTTTATAACTCCACACAGCACAGCAAGCAAGTTTTTTGTTTCTCTTATAAAAAGCAAAGGGTGCGTGCGCGCTGTGTGCTCTCACAAAGCACGCCCTCCCAACCATTTACAATGCGAGATTTATAAGAGTTATTTTATAATGAGTATTAATGATAACATTTCTAAGTTCGATGTTGAGCTTTTGCGCATGTCTATTTTTTCAACAAAGGATTCAAAACACCTCCCACACGGACTAAGGAAGCAATGTTGAGCTACCCATCAGACAGACTCAGCACACAGTGCTAATCATAGCAAGGGGTTAATCATCTACGGTCTAGGGGCCGACTAACCTCTCCCTTAGGTTTCGGCCGAGCTTCCTGATTAGTCACTGGATAGCGGTGTCGGGGTCGAAATCTCCGGCGTAGCCGTAAATGCTTCGCGCTGCCATACTGCGCTTCAGCACTCGATGTTAGGAGGTATGGTCCTACTCAATAGAGCGATATCACATAAGCAATGTTTAGCATGCAAATGAGCTGGTGAGTAAAATAGCATGCTAATGATGTGCTCACGTGGCTACGCGCTTCGGTGAACCAGCTAAAGTTTTAAAAAAGACTATAACGACAAAAATTCGCTGTCAAGCAGCAGAAAATTTATTCCTTTTTTTATTACCTACCCAGCCAAACTACAAATATAAGCTCAACAAAACATGCAAAAAATTTCATCTTAAATAATCTCTCTTGCAGTCTTTTCGTACAAATTTAACCATTAGACAGGCTTATCTTGATTTGTTTTCTTAATTTGATTATCCACACTGACTAGCAGACTGTTCACTCTTTCGAGTGTGTCCATCGCCTTGGTACACAAATCTTTATGTGCTTCTTGAGCTTCTCTTGCAACTTCCCTATCACTTTTAATTGTCTACTTGCTTTGCTCTAGTCTTGCTTCGCTGTCACTGTCTGTGGAGGATGCAGTAAAATCCTTACGCAATTTGTTTTGCAACTTTCTATGGGCTGGGGTCCCTTTTGACGCGTACTTCATCAGGTTCTCCTGTATTTCGGTTTGCTCCTCTACATATATTGGCTTAGAGGAGGCCGACGTGGAAGTGGATGGGAGTGGAGATGAGAGGGCCTTTTTGACGATATTTTTCATGCGGTTTATAACGCGGTCTTGTGGAGAATCCATGTATAACTGCACAACACGATGAGGCAGCTCCGCATCTAGTATTCGCTCTTTCGTAAACAGAAGGACATGTTTCCAATCCTTCCCCATGGATAGGTTGTAGCATTGGAGAATAAACTTCGTTTCCAGGTCACCTACATTCGCTCTTGCTTTCTTTTCGGTGCCTGTTTTATTTTGAAGGGAAATGATTAATAAAATGTCAAAGTATTGAAATATTTCATTCGCGAGTTTTCTGCAGTTTCAACTCCCTGGGCACTTACCTGCTTTATTTGATTTTTGTTCATCGAGTCTATCGTTTGAAGAGGTACTTTCTACTTCCAAGGGACTCCACATTTTCGTGGAAATCGAATATTAGCGGAAAATATTTCAAATTTAGAACAGCTCCTAAAACTCAACACCCGCAACACTGGCGAGAAATATGGTGAGAGAGTGGAAAAAATGCATGAAAGAATTTGTAATTTGTATTGTCCTTTAATTAGCATCACCATGCAACCATGAAATACAGTGCATGCATGTGAGAAGACCTGATGGATCTCGTACAGCTACAGTCCTTGCTTCGAACCTTAATAGCGGTCGTGCTGCTTTTTGTTGCCTTGCAGCCTCCACTAAGAGGTGGTCGCTTTTCCTTGAGCCAGCGTTTGCTACCGGGTTTTCACGGATATGACTTTCGAGGGCGGGACGTGTTTTCTCTTATTTCTGGGCAGTGTTGGTTATTTTGGAGGAACACTGGCGAGACTCCAGGATCTTTTTTACAACTGGTTAGAGATTTGACACCAAACCTTTTTCAGTTGAATGTTCGCGGGCAACCACGACAGCGTCAAGGGCGACAAAAGATAAATCTTATCAACCAAATTTTGTTAGTGCTCATGTGGTTGAGGAAGTATCCCCATGTTGACACCCTGGCGCTATTGTATGACATCGATCCTATGTCTGTCGTCCGGATCATTTACAAAGTTTTGCCTGAGCTCTGGCAGTACTTCCATAATCAAATAAGATGGCTCAATGATCTGGAATGGGCGAACTTGATGGGTAATTGGCCCGAATTTCCGAATGCAGTGGGTGCGATTGATTCAACTCCGCACGAGCTTTATCGGCCCTTAATCGAACCACAGAGACAATTCTACAGTGGCCACCGTCACTATCACTGTTTTAACACTCAGCTGGTTATAGATAACGAAGGGCATTTGCGTTTTGTGCAAGCTGGCTTCCTAGGAAGTACACACGATGCGACTGCATACCGGCTTATGACCCCGATTGGACCTGGACAACCCCTTAGCCTAACGCGTGACGCTGATTTTCTAGCTGATAGAGCTTACCCAGACGGCGGACCCCTACTTACTCCAATACGAGCGATGCAAATGCATTTACTGAACGCTAGAGACCAAAGGCGAGCTCGGAAATTTAACAGGTGTTTGGCAAGAAGACGCATTAAAGTAGAACACGTTTTCAAGGACATGAAAACTTATAAGGCTATAGCAAATATTTGGAGACATCCAAGGTGGTTGATGCCAATTTGCATTGAGCTTGTGGCGTTTTTGGCAGAAAGACGGGTCAGACTTTTTCAACAAATCTAAGAATTTACTGGAAACCCGTCCTTCTATATTTTCATTAAGTTGTAGTGAACGATATCAATGCATTTCATAGAAATTATAAGTCAAAAATATATTATAGAAAGGAGTTTACATCTTAAATTCGACTCTGCAGTCTATAAACTCCTTTAAATGAAAATTGTTATGTTTTGATTGTTTAGATATTAGAGATATGTGAACCCCAAAAAATGTTGTTTACAATAAGCTTGCATTAAACCCATATCTTATAAATCGTTATAATTCATTTTAAATATTTTGTACCTGCGAATTTTTGTCGTTATAGTCTTTTTTTAAAACTTTAGCTGGTTCACCGAAGCATGTAGCCACGTGAGCACATCATTAGCATGCTATTTTACTCACCAGCTCATTTGCATGTTAAACATTGCTTATGTGATATCGCTCTAATATATTAATAAGACCAAGTAAAAAATATACAAAAAAAAACATAAAAGACGAAACAAAAACAAATAAACAAACGAAGAATCAAACAAAAGAAATAAACAAACAAAAAAAAAGAAGAAGAAAAAAAAACAAAAAAAAAAAAAAGCATGATGGATACATCATGATCAGTAGTCATTAGGCTTTCAACTCATTGTTTTTTGTCACTCGATGTTCGGAGGTATGGTCCTACTCAATCAAGAAAGAAAAAGACAAAAACAATGTCATCAAACATCGGACGTCAGGATACAATGCATAAAATATCTAAATTATAATAGATAAATTATTGTACATGGTAAACATAATAAATCCTAAATAGAATACAAAATAGTCTAAAAAGTTAAACAATGTTCAAAAGAGGTTTGCCCAATACTGTCGTACGAGAAATAACACTTTACTGGCTTCCTGGTCAGAGGAAAAAGCTGTTGTTTTTGATAGTTGACGGGCTGTTTTCTGCCCAGTTTTTTGCGAATTTGTCGAGGAAAAACAACACTAAATACCTTTTAGTAAACCAAGAAGAAGATAGCTTTTGCCGTAAGTGTATTTAAAGCCAGAAAAATCAGAGAAAGACGTCTAAATATCAAAACGAACGAGCTAGTGGTTTCTACTTCTCGCCGAAAGATGGAGGTTTCAAGAAAAGCTTTGCCGTCCTTGAAGACTTTATCTAAAAATGTGTCTAGATACATTAATCCTATGGTTTTAGAAAACCTGGAGATAGACTGGCGAAGAAACGAAAAAGCAGAAGGTTTTTTTTTTTCTTGCAATCTTCTTCCCGAGGATTCAACAGCTTGGCTTCAGCTTTCAAAAGTTGTAGACTTGATGTTTTTTCTTTTCTTTTTTGATATGATTCAAACACTTTATATTACGATAGTCTTTACGTTCAAAGCCGGTCTAGTTTCATTCTGTCTTACTAAGTCTTTTACTATATCAAAGTTAAAATATGGTGTTTTTGCTTGCATAAGATTTGTCGGTGTTTTTTTTGGAGGTTACAAGTTTATATCCCCGCACGCTTTCAACACAAGTTTGAATTCGAGAAAAATAAAATCATGTTTATGCCAAAAAAGCCTCGTTATATGTACTGTTTAATAAACGAGGAGTGTTTTATCGGGTGTAAAACACGAGGCGTAGCCGAGTGGTTTTAGACCCGATAAAACACGATCTCCGAGTTTATTAAACGCCTTAAAAAACACATGATGTAAGTTCTCATATTGTACCGAATTCTTTACGAATTGAACCAAGTTGGATAGAGAAAATCCAAGTTAAAGTTTATGCAAATGAAGAGGAATCTATATCAGATATAAAACCTCCTTCACGGTCATGATTTCTATTGTGTTTCCTTCATGAATTATTAATGAGTTTTTAAAATATATTAAACGGATAACACCAGGGTTTGATCATGATTTTGAATGACTTTCGAGCGTGGTTTATTACGATCCATTGACTTTTGATAACGGCAATTCATATAGGATTTGATGGTGATTTTGACTTGATTTTCGAGCGTGGTTTATTACGATCCATTGACTTTTGATAATGGCAATTTATATAGGATTTGATGGTGATTTTGACTTGAGATTACGAATCGTACGAACGGATAATTAGATGCACAGTTGGTACCATCCGTACGAATGGTTCGGATGGTGAGGGACGCCAGGTATGGCATCATTGAAACTACCACAGGGTGACCATAGCCATTTTACATAGACGGGGACAAAAACACTTCACAAAGGTTACCGTGAAAGGTTAAGTGCACACACCTAATGATATGCATGTTTTATGCATATCAATGACTTTCACGAACCGTACGGATCGTGGGCACATACGATAGAACTCCTTTCCGAAATCGATATGTCGAAAGAAAGCTCAGAGGAGAATGAAGCCAAAAGAAAGGCAAGAAGTAAAAGAGTTTTTTTGGAAGAAGAAAAGCTCTGGAGGCGTGAAAAAGAAAGGGAAAGACGAAGGAATCTCACCGAATAAAAGCGTCAAGCAGAGAGAGAGAGATTATTCGAATCGGACGCGTTCTTTCTAACGAAACAAACCTGTGTTTTGGAGTACCACAAGGTTCTGTTCTCGGGCCTGTATTGTTCTCTCTATATGTTGCTCCGATAGAGGACATTATCTTTTCACATGACTTACAGCCCATGCTTTATGCAGACGACACGCAGATCTATCTTACACTGGGAAACGAACATGGAGTCACTGTAGACAAGATCGAAAATTGTATCAAGCACATCATAGGATGGTACTCAAACTACTTCTTGCTATGCAACACAGATAAAACGAAGGTGATCCACTTTTCGTCTAAATTCACCAGCGCTGAACCCATCCATGTGGTTAACATTGGAGCTGATGCTGTACAGTTAGAACCTGAGGTGTGTAATCTGGGTATCATGTTGGACAAACATCTGGTCATGACTAAGCAAATTAATGATGTATGTAAATCGTCCTATCTTTCACTACGTAACCTTAGAAAAATAAGGAACTATCTAGATCAACCTACCACTGAAAAACTAGTTCATGCTTTTGTGTGCTCCAAAATTGATTTCTGTAATAGCCTCCTTTTTGGTATTCCGATGAAGCAACTTGACAAATTGCAACGTATATTAAATGCAGCTGCTCGCATTACCATCAGAGCAAAGAAATTTCAACACATAACACCTATATTCAATCGTCTTCATTGGTTGAACGTTGCCAAAAGAATTGAATTCAAGCTTTTAACGGTCACATACAAAGCTATAAACGGTATCGCTCCATCCTATATAAGTGAAGATCCGGTACTACCTTGAGTAATGTTAAACAGAAATTCAAAGTCTAAAAATGTCGGCAAAGGAACTTTGTCGAAGAATATTTCAAGAACAAAACTAGCCCCTGCTGAGTTGTATGAAAAAATCCTAAGTGTCAGAGTATACTCGCGCAAAAAACAAAAAACAAAAAACAAAAAAAAAAAACAACAAAAAAACAACAACAACAACAATGTATTCCAGTGCGCATGTTTTTTTTATTATGGGAAGAATTATCTTGATCTCGAATAACAAATAATTGAATATTTTTTCACTCGATTTTATTTCTACCTTTCAGTTTCATTTAAATTGGGCTCCCTGTGACTTCCGTATCGGGAGCTCCGCTTTTAGGCAGTGCCTAAATATATATATTAGCATAGCTCGTTCTTGGTCCAGATCCGCCCTACTGTAAGTTAATTGGTAAACCAAACGTTGAGAGCAAACTCTCAAGCAAACAAATGAAAGAATAAAGTATCTGATTCAACTCCACTGACATCTGATTGGCGTATCCAACTTATCAAAAAATCAAAATCAACGATCGGAGTCTAAACGTTCGTAGGAAAAATCGAGGGGGTTCATTGCAGGCCCTACCTTTCCTTCCTTCCTCTTCCCAGTCCCCGTCCCCTTCCTCTCCCCAGTTTCCCCTCCCCGCATTTGCCCAGTCCCCTATCCCTTTGCCTTTGGGCCGCTACGCAGGATACAAAAGTTACCACCCTTTGCCTCTATCCTATTAATATTAATTTTTTTGTTGAACATATTTAGAGTAAGCTTATTTGCGATTATCAAGTCATTGACACTGGATCAAATCTTGATTTAGGTGATGGCTAATGCTATCTACATTATTAGATGCAAAAGTTGAATGAGTGTCATCTGCATACGAACGAGGCTGACAGTAGGAAAGACAGTTTGGGAGATTCTTCATGTATAGGAGGAATCATAAATGCCCCTGGATTGTCCCCTGAGGAATGCCGCAGGATAGTTAGTTAATATCTTACAAATAACCATTCACTAAGCCGATTTTTGATTGCGCTCACTCAGGTAGGAATTGAACCAATCATGAGGGATTCCCCTTATTCCATATTGGTATAATTTAGATAAAACAATGTCATGGTTCACTCTGTATCGAAAACGTTTTTTAGTTCTGAGAAAACTACGGAGTTTACCTCACCCAGGGTGAGGGTGTTGGAACCCTGACTGGTGACTAAAAAGTAGTTTATTGTCAGTTAAAAATATGGAGACCTGATCGTAAACTATTCTTTCAAACACTTTCGGCACAACCGAGATAATCGAGATTTACCTCCAGTTCGTTGTGTGCGCTCAGTTTTCTCTTTTCAATTTTACACGTAGTTGGATATTTTAATGCTAAAGCCTCATGGTCTAATCTTCTTATAAGTAATCTAGAAAATTACAATAAAGCCATTTAAGTAAGTTAAAGTTAGTACCTAAAAAAAGTGTCATATGCTATCGAATCATAAAAGGCTTGATATTTTTTTTCTAGCGAAATCTTTTATCCCTTACTTTTGCTTTTTCTCTCACTAACCAACGTCATCCAAAGCGCGCGCAAGGTAATTAACTGATTATCTGTTTGATGACGTCATGCGCGTTCACGGTATCTAACTAAGCGACAACGTCGACGAAATTGAGGCGCTTCAACCTTCTATTGTATTATTACTTCGTGTTAACTAGTATTTTACTCAATAAGAATCCCCGTTTTAGAGTGAAATGACGTCTTTTGGGAACGTAATGATGAAAAGGTAAATTATACACCGTGAAAAGATGAAAAAACTTACTGACGTTTCGGACGCTAGTCCTTCGTCGGAGTAAAAGAGAAAGAAGTGGTAGAAAGGAGTGTATATATGATAGAATAAGATCCCACCAAACCAGTTTCCCGCCATTTTAATCTAGCTAACCATTCTCTTTCTGACTTCATTGTTTTCGGTCTTTCTTTGCTTAACGGCAACAATGATTGTCGCAAGACCAAAGAAATGCGGCTTATTCACCTATTGGGCACTCTTAGTCCCAACGGGATTAATGAACGCTTTATTTTCAACTAACCTTTTCTTTTGTCTTTTGATTGTTTGTTTTTGTTTCCTTGCCTACCTTGCTCTCATTGGTTTCTTTTGTCTTATTCTATCATATATACACTCCTTTCTACCACTTCTTTCTCTTTTACTCCGACGAAGGACTAGCGTCCGAAACGTCAGTAAGTTTTTTCATCTTTTCACGGTGTATAATTTACCTTTTCATCATTACTGTTTCATTAGAAACACCGACGCAGCTCACACTAGTTTTTAGCTAGTTATATCTTCTAGGTAATTTCTATGTATTTTCGATCTAGTATGGCCATAAATAATTGCAGTGTAAGAGATTGCATAACAGTAAATAGTATAAGGCATATCGTTATTTAAGGATTGATTAGTTTATGTTTATGTTTCGGTCCGAGTCTGTCGGAGTTAATAAAGATGGATTTTACTTTATTTGACTTTATTGAACGACGCACGTTTTAACAAGGATGGATGACTCTGTATTTCACTTTACTAAAATGAGGCGTGATATAATAACGATCGATCAGTGTGTATTTGACTTTATAGAACGACCCATGTTAATAATAGCAATATATATATATATATATAGGCACTGCCTAAAAGCGGAGCTCACGATACGGAAGTCAAGGGGAAAACAATTGGAATGAAAGTGAAGGGTAAAAATAAGATCGGGAAAAAAATCCTCAACTATTTTTTATTCGAGATGAAGATAATTTCTCCTATAATAAAAAAATCATGCAGTGAAATCGAAATGAAATGCACTACATTGTTTTCTTTGCGCGAGTATACTCTCCCACTTAGGAATTTTGTACACAAACTCACCACTACCCCCAGGGGCTAGTTTTGTTCTTGGAAGATTCTTCGACAAAGTTTTCCAAGGCCGACAGTTTTAGGCTTTGAATCTCCTTTACTTAGCTACAGATAATCCAATACAATATCAAGTTTAGTGAAATTTACCTCGGATGTCTTTCATTGAAATCGAAAATCTGGAGATTTAGGGCAAATCAAGACCAAAAAACAGACTTGAAAACCTGGTTAAGGTGAGCAGAAAATAAGCTTACTTAAGCTTTATTACGTCTTTTACAGAACGAGACGAAGTTTACATTCAGTTAAACTTGACTAGAACAACTGAGACAAAATAGAAAATAATGCAAAAGGCAATGCAAAATACAAAATTGGCGAATTTCTTTGTCACTAAATTGGCGTTTGCAAATGTTTTTGAATATTTTTTAGCTTTTTAAAGTGAAAGACAAGGTTTTTTTACAATAACATCTCTCAACAACACAAATTTAAGCTCATTTTTATAACATTACTAGCTCGAACAGCTTCATAAACAGTTGAATATTTGGTGTAAGTTTATATTTCATTCAGTAATTAAATAAATTATCTGTAGACTGATATAGAATTATTGAATGACAGTCTCTTTGTTTTGTCGATGAGACCCCTCGATGGCAGGCGAACAAAGCTGCATTTTACTTGAACGAAAAGCATACGATAGTTGGTTAAAAACAACCGAATTGTTAAAGATTTACAAAGCTAAAAAAAGGACGAATATTTATTGTCGTAATATGCTCTCCGTGTTATATTTCCTCCAGCATTAAAATAAACTAAGCTTATCTATAGAAAAATAAAAAGTTTTGAGAGAATGTCTTTGATTTGTCGATTCGTCGAGAAAAATGCTTGTCAAAAAAAATATATATACAATTGTTTGCTAAAAAACACACACCTGAATTCTTGAAGAACACTTCTTGATCCATCTTTGACTACATGAAAGTTTTTTTTTTAATTGTTTTTGGTCTATAACTTGTCCTAAAGCGATTTTTTCTGCGCATTTGAGAGCCGCATTTGTGAGTAGTTTTGCTATGACATCAAGCGGGATTCCTGTGTTGTGTACACGGACGGACGTACGGACGTACGCCAAACCATGAAAAATCAACTCGATGGTTTACCATTTTTTCTTAAGTATGGTGCTTCGCTCGAGCGGGCCTTCGGCCCGCGCGGGAGCTCCGCTATAACTTTATAGAATGACGCATATTCACATTACTGCTCACTTTCTGTAATGTATTTATACTGGGTTCTCTGTGTTTTTTATTTTTCACGATCCGTGACGGATTGTCACGACCTGTCACGACCCGTCATGATTTCAAAGGGGACCGCATTGATCACAGGAAACTCAATGTAAACGTTAAGTTGCATCCCTGTTGATTTGCATATTAACGAAATGACTTCCGGTAAGACGTGATGTCGATACCAAAGGAAGCCCAATGCTAGACCAACTCTAGTTGTGAATCGCTGAAATGGGCTTCCTGTGTTCTCTCACGAAACGACATCCGGTTAGACGGTTCGTCAATTCTTTATGACGATCCGTCTCATTTCGTATGTATGGGACATGTATGCAGAATAGATGTCAGAACATGACTTCTCTTTGTTCTTTAAAGCATCACCATTCCTCACAACCTCCACAAGCCAGTTTATAAAATCAGCCTTATGATACTTTGGACGGTGGACGGCAAAGAATGATTCATGAACGAAGACCATTTACCTGTGGATGGACAGGATTCATTTACAAAATCATGCTTTTACGAATGAAAATGTATATATGTGGGCGGGATCTTAATTCTTCATTTTTATCAATACCTACTTTACTTTCACCCCTACAAAGGAGATAGGGTTAGGGGAGAACACAGTAAAGTCGTGATATCTAACAGTGTGAATGCCTGGGGATATGGGGAATGCATCGAGTTCAAAAGATAGCATCAATTGAATGATTTCCATAAACATTCTGTAAGGATTTTGAATTTTCATTTTTTTATTTCTGCTAATAATACCAACTTTTTTCTTGCGTAATTTTTTCTTATCTAATATTTATACTTATGTGTATTTTTTATGAAGAGTGCAAATAAAATCATTCTTGTTGTTGTCGTTGTGGTGGTAGTGGTGGTCGTTGTTGATGCTCTCAGCACCATTAAGGCATGGCTCTTTTCAGGAAGTGATGGAAAATCAGTTATTTATTTATATCTTTGACAGTTTACTATGAATCTTTCCCACATTTGGCTCGTAGTAGTAATTCTTCAAGGCAAGCAATTACCGCATATCTGTTACCATGGAAACCAGGTCACGTGACCACAAGGCCGCCATATTGGATTTTTAAAAAAAATCGTTTGTAGATGTATTGAAACTACTTCAAAAGTCCTGAAAATCCATATTCCTTTTGATATTTGCAATACCTATATGGATCTAATTGGATATCTTGGAAATTATATTAAGTTTAATTCTTAGAATATTTTTAATTTTTTGGAAAAAATAGAAAATATTCTAAAAATTAAACTTAAAACAATTTCCAAGATATCCAATTAGATCCATATAGGCATTGTTAATATGAATAGTAATCTGCATTTTTATGACTTTTAAAGATGTTTTGGTACGTTTACAAACGGCTTGTTTAAAAATCCAAGATGGCGGCCTTGTGGTCACGTGACTTAGTTTCCATGGTAACCAAGGCTCTAGGGTTCCTTCTTTTCACAAATAACATTAACTTGTCAAGTTTGGGGAAGATTCGTAGAAAACTCACTTTGATATAGCTAATCAGATTTTCATCTGAGAGCCATGCCTTAATGATGCTGAGCTGTTGTTGTCGTGGTTTTTGTTGTTATTGTTGTGTTTGTTGAGGTCCATGGAAGTCAGTATTGCTCAGTTTCTTTGAAATCTAGTCATGTGATATCTTTGATGTTGATTGGCTGATTGTGATGATGATGATGTAGTAGTGAAAATGATGATGATACATGATGATGATGATGAAGATTGTCATGATGATGTTGATGATGGTAATGATGATTATGATGATGGGGTGGTGTGGTGTGGTGGTAGTGCTGATGATGGCAATGCTGATGATGATGGTAATAGTGATGATGATGGTGATGGTGTTGGTGATGATTGTGATGATGGTAATGATGGTGGTGATGATATGAATATGGTCATGATGACGATTGTGGAGATGGCGGTGATAACAAATGATGCATGATGATAATGAAAACGACTGCCAAAGGCGTCTTCACATGCTTTCCCTTTGAACCCGTTGAGTTGCACCACTGCTGTACTTGTGGTGATGATTAGCGATGACTGGTTTTTATTCTATAATGATAATTGTAATGATGACGATAATGAATAAAGTACTACAAAAAAGGTTTTATTCCTGAACAAGAGTTAGGGTTAGGGTTAGGGTTAGGGTAGGATTAGTGTTAGCGCTACGTTATTGTTAGGGTTAGGGCTAGTGGGTTCGGGTAAGGCTAAGGGTAAGGGTTAGGATCCGGGTTAGGTAAGTGGATTTAGGTTTGGAGTTATGGTTAAGCTTGTGAGCTAGAGTTAATTTACGTTAGGGTTAAGTTTTAAGGTTAGGACAGCGACGTGATAAGAGTTAGGGTTAGCGTTAGGGTATGGGTAAGGGTTAGAATCAATAATCAATGATTAATAATCGAATAGTGACACTTCATGATGTCTTACATGAAGTAATAACCTATGTTTGTACAATAAACATAAATAAAGCTTAAGGAACTTGTAGATAAATTGTTTAAAAACAAAACAAACAAACAAACAAAAAACAAAACAAAACAAAAAAAAAAAAAAAAAAAAAAAAAAAAAAACAGCGCACGGGCTTCTATTTTCTCATACCATTCAGCGTGTCAAATATCTCAACATTAAAATAATTTTCGGGAACATATCTTTTTTTCTGTAGTTTATTTTGTTATCAGCTTAAGTTGTTTCTCTTTGTTTCTCTTTAAGTAGTTTTCACGTTAATACTTGAAATGTTTTTTCTCCTGACTTAAAATTTTCCCGATAATTTGGTAATTAATTGACTTTTTGCTTATTTTGCTTAAGAGCCCCAACCTTCTCGGCCTCGAGTTCGTTGTGTGCGCACAGTTTTTCCTTTTTAAGTTTTACGCGTAGTTGGATGTTTTACTGCTTAAGTTTGATTGATTAATTTTCACATAACAGAATCAAAAGAATTACAAGAAATCAGAACAAAACAAAACAAAAATAAATAAACAAACAAAAAGCATAAAGGATATATCATGATCAGCAGTCATTATGCTATCAACTCATCGTTTTTGTCACTCGATGTTTGGAGGTATGGTTTTACTCAATCAAGAAAGAAAAAATAAACAATTTCATACACCGGATGTCAGTATGGCGGAACGCTCAGGAAAAACTGGGGTGAGTGCCCGAAATCGAGGCTAGTAAGGAGACTGATCAAAATACTTGAACTTTAGATCAAAAACCAGTCTAATAGTCTAGAAGCTAAACCCAGAATTTTTCAAGTTGGCTGCACCCCATGGGTGGCCAAGGTTTCTTGGTATCATTTTAAAGCTTGAAGCCTGTAGATTACGAATCTGCTTGTCGCCACTTGAAAAAAGTGTCCAAACAGCTTGGCGACCTGGCCTAAAGTACATACTTTCTATTTCACAATATTTTCGTTATTCTTCATTTTCTTGACGTTTTTCACGTTTCACACACAAATTTTCGATAAAAACTGCTTTGATGTGTTTATTATATGCTAAGCTAATGCACACATATGAAAAAACGAGGACATTTTCAGGAAATGTGGAATTATTAGCATATTTGGGCCATTAATCACGATTTTCGATTCATTGAGTGGCAAAAGTTTTTTTAAAATAATCTTAAACGTCGCTAAAAACGCATTTTTCTTATAAAGACCTTAGTTTGACCTTATCTGATTAGTTTTCAGAGAGAAATGACAAATATTTTTAATATTAGCTATAGAAAAGACAATTTCCGTACTATTCGTCAAACCGGAAGTTGATAGCTAAACTACTTCCGGTTTACGTTTTTCAAGATTTCTTGAATAAAATCGGAAAATAACTCATTGCAGACTCTGGTAGTCTTTTATTTATAACAAATTAACACTCTTATAGATGTTTACTACTTGTGTGTACTCTTTTCAAGTAGTAAATAGGTAAGAATAGAACATATTTATGGAAGGAGAAGTACTAACTGTCTGTGTATAAAGAGGAGCTGAGATTTATAAATTTATGCTTGAAATCACTGTAAATCATTATATATATCTTATAAATAAAATAATGCAAAATTAAAGAATCAAATGAAAAGTAAAATCTCAAGTGCTGCAGATGTTGTTTTGATTGGTCTTCCTGTGTCTAAATGAGCCTTCAGTTCCAGCATGGCGTGGATTTAATGCAGTGGCACGCATGAACGAAATCCCACCGAAGAGTGTAGTTGGCCACTGTCAGCTCATTGATGCATCGCCCTCAGATCTATCAACAGTATATACCTTACTCAAGAAATCCGTCGAAATGGCGGCACAACTTGGACTTCACGATACTGTCGTCGTTGTAGACCAAGCCATATATGCGAAAGCTTTAGAAGTTATATGGAAGCAGAAAGAAGAGTTCCGGAGCGTTGTGTTACGCATGGGAAGTTTTCATATCATTTGCACGTTCCTTGCTGTATTGGGAAAGCGATTTGGAGAGAGTGGCCTGCAGGATCTGCTGATCGAGTCTAGATTGGTAGGCAGTGGCTCTGTGAATGGAGTTCTCCAAGGAAAACATTATAATAGGGCACTGCGAACACATAAGGTAGGTGCTTAGTTTTTTCTAGCTGCTTGTTCTCTCTTTGTATATTCACTCGTTACAATTCTTGTTTTCAGATTGTTATGGAAGCTTTGTTGCGTCTGAATTGGCAATCGTTTGTTGACACTATGAAAGATGACCAAGAAGTAAAGTCATTCAAAGCAGCAGTAAGGGGGACTCGCGATCGATGCCGTATATTTGCGGGTTTTACAGGCGTTATTCCGAACGCGGGTACAGCAGATTTACGGGATTTCCCGCGGTGTGTCCTTACTGCTGCTGTGTTGGGTACCGCAAACGGAGGTTAAAATATTTGTCGGATATACGATGCATGAATGTAAAAAGTTCACCAATTAGTAGAGTGTACAGAATCCCATTTTCCCGGCAACCACTTTCGGCTACCTTTTTTTTGTGTTCCAAAAGATGCAGATCCAAAAGATGTCTGTGTCGTGGTTTGCGACGCTTCCCAAAATAGAAGAGTGTCCGCGCCTCGACACGACTACCTTTTCTCGCGTCCCAAAAGGTGTCGATCCGGATATCCCCCGTAGAATGTCGACAATAAGGTTAAATCTTTGTTAAGTATGTGTGGAAACTATTTCAAAGAGTGTCTTAGAATGTCGACAATAAGGTTAAATCTTTGTTAAGAGTGTATCGTTTGTCCGCGCCTCGACACGACTATCTTTTTTTGTGTTCCAAAAGATGTGCATTGCTGTCCCAAAAGATGTCTGTGTCGTGGTTTGCGACGCTTCCCAAAATAGAAGAGTGTCAGTGTCCTCGACACGACTACCTTTTTTTGGTGTCCCCAAAAGAGTGTCTTTGCGTGTTCCAAAAGATGCGTATGTGTGTCCCCAAAAGATGTAGATCCATGTTCCAAAAGATGCGTATGTGTGTTCCAAAAGAGTGTCTCAGAATGTTAACAATTAAGGTTAAATCTTTGTTAAGTATATATGGAAACTATTTCAAAGAGTGTCTTAACAAAGATTTAACCTTAATTGTTAACATTCTGAGACACTCTTTGGAATAGTTTCCATATATACTTAACAAAGATTTAACCTTATTGTCGACATTCTAAGACACTCTTTGGAATAGTTTCCAGGTATCCTTAACAAAGATTTAACCTTATTGTCGACATTCTAAGACACTCTTTGGAATAGTTTGCCCGAAGAGAATGGAGGCCCCTTCTACCTTCTTTGTAGGGCCACGCGCAATGGTGCAGCTACGTAGCCCGGAATTCGAATGTTGCCTATTGTCTCCTGCGCTCTGTACAAGCCACCTACCACATCCAAAAGGATTTCTATCGTGCGCTGTTTTCCTAGCATGTATCCAGCTATGCCTATGGCTATGTACAGATACATGCTATATCTGTGGACAAACAGGTATCTACCATATGGATCCATAGGGTATTCCATGGACAAACATAGGGTATGTTCCGTATCTACCTACATATATGGCCACACCCAAGATACTATCCAAAGAGGAGATCGCAGACCTTTTGGAAGACAGGAAGAATGGAATGGGGCTACAAAAGGTAGCCAAGAAGTATGGTGTGGGTATTCCCAAAATACGCAGGATAGAGCAGGAAAACAATGCGACGCCTGCAATTCCAGAAACGCCACCTACGACAGATTTGCAGAAGCATTTTCTAGAGGTGCAGGATTCTTTTGCCATTGTTTTGGACGACCTAGGAAAAGCAAAGGAGGAATTGCTGGCCGAACTTGCAACCACAAAAAAAGAATTGCTAGACCGCGTGGACGATCTAGAAAAGCTTCGTGCGGAGCTGTCGTCCAAGATACAACCACCTGGTAGCGACGAGGATGGCTACTACAGCGAGGAAAACCTAGAGGACGAAGTGGAGGAAATATCCACGAAGATAGACTGGCAAATAGCCGGGAATATAGTATTTGCCATCTTTGGCATTGGAGCATTGCTTTGGGCGCGCATGCAGCAACCAGTGGAAAAGGTTGTCTACTACGAACGGCCACAGAGGCCTTCTAAGATTCCGGAGATGGAGTAGAAAGGGCGTCTACCAGATCGACACCCTTTGCGGAGACGTGCACTATTCTGTCTTTCTTCTTTGCTTTGGTAGTCTTTTCTCTGCCTATTTTGCAATACAAAGGCGCTGGAGATGTCCAGTCTATCTTTTGCTCGTCCAAGAAGTGTCCCCAGACCGGAGTGGTTGCATGTTCTACCGTGCAGCCCTCCAATACGCACTCCGAACATAGCTCGGAAAGGAACAGTATTGTCCTTTCTTTTTTTCTGTATGTGGCTTTTGCGTAGCGCCAGCATTGGTATTCGCCCGGCTGCATGCGCAAAGCCTGCGTACATTCTTTGTTCGGTGGCGCTGGAACTTCCAGTAGCTTTCCTGGATTCTGCGGCATTTTGTGGTCTATTTTTCTGGCCAACTCGTGGTATGTGTCCAAGCCTGGTCCTTCCGGTACGAAGACAGTTGCTATGCCATTTTTCCACTCTAGCAATATTTCTTCTCCTGGTATGGCAGTGCGTATGTTGCCGTTTGCTTCGAACTTTCCAGCTGCAAATGCCTCCAATAGGGCTTCCGTGGCCCATGCCACAGACGTTTCTCTATTCCTCCGCAATACTACTCGGTGCCCCCTTGCCGACCAGCCAGCATCCAAGTCTCTGGGGATCGCATATCCTAGTATTTTGTAGTCTCCTGCGGGTATTTGGTCCATCCTATGCACTTTGGCTCTGGGCGTCTCTGGACCAAACGAGCTTTCTTTTCCAAAGAACAATCTACGCAGATTGTCTGTTCTTTTGGAAATCCTATCCAACAGCTTTTCGTACTTTTCCAACTCTTCTTCTATCTTTCGCCTGTCTTCTTCTTTTTGCCGCAGGGTGTTTTGCTTTTGTTCCGACAGCTCTGCGTGGTATCTCTGCGTGGCTTCTACCCACTCGTCGCCTTCCAAATCGTCCCGTATGTCTTCCAATCTTTGTTGTCGTTTTCTTTTGGATAGGAAGGAGATCCTGCGGTCCGTAGGTACTTCCAGTATTCCGAAGAGACTCTTTTCTACTCCTATTCTTTGCGCCTTCTTCGTACGCCATATCCACTCTACGTGTTCCGTCGGAGGCAGCATTGTGGCAATGGCAGGGGCATTTGTATGCACTCGGGTGGGGAATTTGGACTCCGCCAATACCGTAGGCAAGTTTTTTGTGTAGCAGCGCAGCGGAGCTATTTCCACAGGTTCCATACCAAGCACATCTATGCGAAATATGGGGCATTTGCGCAGGCCAAACTCTGCTATGGTCCAAAGTACACATTGTTCCCATTTGTCGTTGCCACGAACTCGCACTCCGGCTATGCGTCTGGTTTCCAAATTACAGTACCAAGCTAGGAATATTTCTTTCGTCTCCTCGCAGCAAATGCACAAGCACCTGTCCAAATGTTCCGCAAGTGCCAACCACAAATTCTTTGGCGGCTGTACTACGAATATGTCCTGCAAAGGTTCTATGGTCTCCGCTATAGCATTGGTGTGGGATTTGGAGAAGTCTTTGCCGTAGATGGATATTTCCACTCTGGTGCATCCTCTTTTTTGCACGTCTGGGCGTAGGAATGTTCTACGCAAATGGTCGTTGGGGCAATCCACGTACTCTGCCAACTTTGCTCCTACTGGGTTTTGCACTTCTCCGGCTTCGAAGTTCGACACTATCTTGTTGTATATTTTGGTTCTCTTTCCGTCTTCCATCCAAGTACAAACATGGTTCCCGACGGCATGCGTATTGTCCAAAATGGTACCTTCGCGCCAACCAACTTCTCCTTGTTCTTTGTAGCCCATTTGCCGCAGTCTGCGCACCAATGCAGCTCTGTCCAAAGTACCGGAGAAATCCTGTGTGTAGTCCACGGAGTAGATGCCATATCCTTGCCCATACAAAGCCATGGAGAATTTGCGTACGTTTTCCCCGACATCTTCTATTTGCAGCTCCGAAGTGTCTACTTTGGCCACGAAGTATCCAGCAGGATCTGTGTTGTGTATTCCATACCATTTGCCTTTGGCATTGGAGCGCTCTTCTATCTTTGCGATGTTTTCTACGATCTTTCCCTGCTTGCAGGTATGTACGATACTCGTGGGCAGAAACCCACCAAATGCCACTGTTGCTGCCGTAGATATCTGCGCAACTATTGTCTTTGCATTTCTGCAGAGCAGCTTCTTGCCATACAAATTCTCTTCCGCAACGAAACCATATACGAATATGTCGTCTACGAATGGCGGCAATCCTTCCAGCGGCTGCAAACTGGTAGTACCTTCGTTGTTGCGTAGGTAGTCGCATTTGGATATGTCCGGCAGCAAGTTCCCGTCGCATGCATTGTCCAGCAGCAAATGCGCCAACACTCTGCTCTTTGCACGTATGCCCATTTCTTGCAATGTAACCGAAATACTCTTTTGGGAGTCCATGTCTATATCTAGGAGTAGAAGGTTTTTTGGCTACTACTATGGGGGGTGTCGCGCTCTTTTTGGGTGCAAGTTGGAAGGGCGGTGAATCGCCTCCCTTCTATAGACATCTTTTGGGGTAGCAATACACATCTTTTGGGACACGCATACACTCTTTTGGGACAGCAATGCACATCTTTTGGAACACAAAAAAAGATAGTCGTGTCGAGGCGCGGACAAACGATACACTCTTAACAAAGATTTAACCTTATTGTCGACATTCTAAGACACTCTTTGAAATAGTTTCCACACATACTTAACAAAGATTTAACCTTATTGTCGACATTCTACGGGGGATATCCGGATCGACACCTTTTGGGACGCGAGAAAAGGTAGTCGTGTCGAGGCGCGGACACTCTTCTATTTTGGGAAGCGTCGCAAACCACGACACAGACGTCTTTTGGATCTGCATCTTTTGGAACACAAAAAAAAGGTAGCCGAAAGTGGTTGCCGGGAAAATGGGATTCTGTACACTCTACTAAATATACCGGATGTAAACCTTGGATATGACTCATCCAGTCCCTGAAATATTTTATTCTTTTGTATGGGGTTTTCTTACGACCTCCATTGGCGTAATACTGCTCTCTGGTAGCATTTGGTACGGCATTACGAATATTCTTACCACATTCGTAACACTGCGCTGACGTGTCGTCTTCTATTTGCATTTTCTTACCACAACACCAGAAACCCTTGGGCTTGGGTATATTAACTTTGAATCTTAGACAAATCACACAGAAGTCATTGGTGAACTTTTTACATTCATGCATCGTATATCCGACAAATATTTTAACCTCCGTTTGCGGTACCCAACACAGCAGCAGTAAGGACACACCGCGGGAAATCCCGTAAATCTGCTGTACCCGCGTTCGGAATAACGCCTGTAAAACCCGCAAATATACGGCATCGATCGCGAGTCCCCCTTACTGCTGCTTTCAAGCAAACTGTGACCACAGCTACGATGAGCGTCCAAAGAGAATTATCAAGCTCCACGATCCAGAGGTGAAAAAACAAATTTAGTAGTTCCACATCCCATGTTTTAGTAATAGCATTTATTGTATTACATTGTATTATATCGTAGGCTGTACGAGACAACGGACCTTGAGAAGCTCCACGCAAAGTTTAAAGATTTCAACAAATCACCAGCTACTACAAAAATGGCCAAATTCTGGTTTTCATACATCGAAATGGTCAGTCTTCTCTTAAACTTTATCCGCTCAATAAGAGAGGGTGATTGGAAATTGTATCTCACCTGCATCCGTGATATGATACCGTGGATGTTTGCATATGACCGGGTCAACTATTCTCGATATCTATCCGTTTACCTCCTGGATATGCAGTCATTAGAAGAAAATCATCCAGCGGTTCTGAGCGCGTTTCAAGCTGGCGAGTTCGTCGTCCAAAGAAGCAGTGGAAGCCCATTCAGTCAAGTACCTGTGGACCAGACGATCGAACAGACTGTCAATCGAGACACAAAGACCAAGGGCGGCATCATAGGATTCAGTGTCAATAAGGGTGCTGTACAACGATGGCTCCTTACATCCCACGAACGCGCAGCTATCACCCAAGCTTGCCGAGAGATGGCAGGACTACAACAAACTGATGGAGATGCTGCAAAGAAGGAGATGGGTAAGAGCAGAATGACAGCCGACGAGAAAGACGTTCAGAAAGTACTGGCGACCATCAACAACTGGGTGAACCCATTCGAACCAACAGATGAAGTAGAGCTGTATCACCTGGCATCTGGATCGACAGCGACTACACAGATTGAGAATGACCTGCTAACTGCACATCAACAAGGCGAAGAAGCCATGGAATCCTTCTTTAGGACGAGGTTGCTGACTAATGAAGTACCTTTCCATGGTCCACTAAAGAAGTTGAAGCTTGCCAACTTTTCTTCGTCAAAGTTATCTAAAGTAAAGATCGCTGGCAAGGACACCATGATCAAAGCAGACAGAGATCTTTTTGCTCGGCTTCTGGTAATCGCCCAGAGAAGATCCATGGATCTTTCTGATGTTTTTCAATACTCTCTTGGTCCTCTGCCCTGGTCCCTTGCTTCCGCTGATGGCTCACTCGCCAAAACTGGCAAGTCAAAGCTGCTTGAAATTCTGACTAAGGACATTCAGCCAGTTGAAGACGTCCCACCGACCTCGGCAATGATTATTGACGGGATGGCTATTCTTCAGTCTCTGAAACCCATTCCTGACACATTTGAAGAGCTTGCCCTTAAAGTGTTTCATCTTGCTGTCCCTCATACAAGTCTAGCAAGACGAGTAGATTTTGTAACGGACAGATATCCCGAAGTCTCTATAAAAAACCCCGAAAGAGAAAAGCGAGCAAATGAAGGCGTGGTTAAGATTAAGATCTCAGGAAGTGGTCAGAAATGTCCAAAGCAATGGAGAAAATATCTGAGCAGCGGCGAGAACAAAATTGAATTGGTGCAATTCATCTTGAAGTAATGGTCTCAAGACAGGTACAAGCGTTTGATTGGCAACCGCCACCTATTCTTTGCTGTTGAGCTGAAGTGCTTCCGTCTTTCTGTATAGCTGATGATAAAGTTTTGTGTGAGGAAATTCCAACATTATGCAGCAACCACGAAGAAGCTGACACGAAGCTGCCTCTACATGCCAAGCATGCTGCAGACAGTGGAGAAAACACCGTCATAATCAAGTCGCAAGATACAGATGTGGCAATCCTTGCTTATCATTTCAGTAACCAAATCCCTGCACGCCTTCTAGTTATGAAAAAAGAGAAGACCAGAGTGGTATATCTCGATGTCTCTGCCATATCAGAAGAAGCTGGCCCTTTGCTTTGCAATGCTCTACCTGGTTTACACGCATTTACCGGCTGTGACTCCGTTAGCTCTTTCTCAGGCAAAGGAAAGAAGGCGCCACTGAAGCAATGCAGAATCAATGAAGCAGACTGTCAAACCATGTCAATGCTTGGGAGATCGTTTGAAGCCGATGATGCTCTTTTTTCTCACTGTGAAAGATTTGTTTGTCACATGTATGGTTACCCAGAACTTCCCAGAGTTAATAGTTGTCGTTACCAAATGTTTGCAAGCAAACAATCACAGTCACATTTTCTACCACCTTGTCAAGATGCGTTGAAGCACCATACGATGCGGGCAAACTACCAAGCTGCTGTTTGGCGACGGGCATTAGTTGCAAATCCCAATGTCCCATCACCTGAGAACCACAGATGGATCATTCAAGAAGAAAGCCTCGCATTAAAGTGGATGTCACTTCCTCCTGCACCAGCAGCACTTCTTGATTTGATAATCTGTGGATGCACTGGAAAATGTTCAACTGGCCACTGTACTTGTCAGAGAAATGGCATATCGTGCACAGATGTATGTATGTGTGCTGATCAATGTGAGAATCCCCACAATGCATGGGAAAATCCTGATGAGGATGATGAAGAAGACAACAGCGGCCAAGATGATGATGATGACGACTAACGTTTGTCAATTAAGATGATTTAAAATCAATCATCGTTGAAACAAAACTTTTATTTTTCTCTAATTGAATTGATTCTTACCTATTTACTACTTGAAAAGAGTGCACACAAGTAGTAAACATCTATAAGAGTGTTAATTTGTTATAAATAAAAGACTACCAGAGTCTGCAATGAGTTATTTTCCGATTTTATTCAAGAAATCTTGAAAAACGTAAACCGGAAGTAGTTTAGCTATCAACTTCCGGTTTGACGAATAGTACGGAAATTGTCTTTTCTATAGCTAATATTAAAAATATTTGTCATTTCTCTCTGAAAACTAATCAGATAAGGTCAAACTAAGGTCTTTATAAGAAAAATGCGTTTTTAGCGACGTTTAAGATTATTTTAAAAAAACTTTTGCCACTCAATGAATCGAAAATCGTGATTAATGGCCCAAATATGCTAATAATTCCACATTTCCTGAAAATGTCCTCGTTTTTTCATATGTGTGCATTAGCTTAGCATATAATAAACACATCAAAGCAGTTTTTATCGAAAATTTGTGTGTGAAACGTGAAAAACGTCAAGAAAATGAAGAATAACGAAAATATTGTGAAATAGAAAGTATGTACTTTAGGCCAGGTCGCCAAGCTGTTTGGACACTTTTTTCAAGTGGCGACAAGCAGATTCGTAATCTACAGGCTTCAAGCTTTAAAATGATACCAAGAAACCTTGGCCACCCATGGGGTGCAGCCAACTTGAAAAATAAGCCTCTTTTCAGACTTAGCTTCTAGACTATAAGCATTTGCCTTAAAAATTGTGTTTGTCTCCGTTAGATTTCTCAATATCGACTTTTAATCGACATGCCTACAAGTTGTTGTGTTCCTCAATGCAGCCAACAGGGTTTTATAACGCCAACGGTGAAAAAGTGTCATATTTTTCACTTCCAATCTTGACTCCGAAAAGAAAACAATGGATCCACGCCATTCGCCGCGAGGAAGGAAAAAATTTCAAAATTACTAGCTCTACAAAGGTCTGTTCCCTTCACTACAGATCTGAAGACCTGAGGAAATTATTGAATGGCCGAATTCATATAGTTGATGATGGTATTCCGTCAAAATTTGCGTGGTCAGTTCCATCTCCTCGTAAAAGAAAGGCGCCAACATTTCGTCCGCCATTGCAAACAACAACTCTGAAGCGTGACAAGCTCGATGACGCTGATATTTCCCCAGAATTCACTGATGATGAAGTAAATTGTACTGATAGTCTATGTGAAATAGAAACAGTCGTTTCTCAGCAACAGGAATCAGAGGAAACCTAGTCAGAGACTAACATTTACGTAAAAATACTCGAGGAGAATTTTGCAAAACTCGAAGAAGAAATAACAAAGCTTCGCAATGAAAATACTCTATTGAAGAAAAAGCTCGCGGCAAAAGAAGGTGACTGGAGTCAAATACGAACAAAATATTTCAATTGGAACGCTTCAAGTCTGATTCAGACATTAATTTTTACACTGGCTTTACCAATTACAACATAATTTGGTCTGCTTACGAGTTTTTAGATTTTAGTTTTTATATATTGCTCGACCCTTTGTAAAAGACAAAGTATATTGTAAGTATTTGTAGCCTTTCCCAGGATATTCGAAAGAAAACAAGAAGACATATAGACACGAAAACACAACATAAGCGCGAGTTAATGGCGACCGCGAACTGGAATCCGTCTCTCATTATTTAACTAAACTACATTGAAGCCAGAATTTCAATTCTTCATTTTTTAAAGACGCTGGATCTCTTCCACAAAGGGAAGATCCCGGAATATCGTTCTCTTTAGTTGACAAGTAGCCATGTGCAACTTCAAAACTACCGGGGAACCTTTCCTTACTATCCTCGATTTCGTGCACTCGCCCCAGTTTTTCCGAGCGTTCCGCCATACTGACATCCGGTGTATCAAACATCACGACGTCAGGATACAATGCATAAAATATCTAAAAATAATAAATTCTAAATAGAATACAAAATAGTCTAAAACGTTAAACGATTTTTTATATACGAAACGTAAGATGTATAAAGTTAATTATTTAAGGTTGGTGCCTACTAATTGGGAACCATTTTTATTTTTTTCAAATTGTGCCAGTCATTTAAATCACCCAAGAGGCCACTGGAATCCGAAAAAAAAATTGGGGGTACCCGCGCATCTAAACGAGATAATTGACGTTAAACACCGATGACGTAAGCACTTTTTTACGCAAGGGGAAAAAATCATATTACGAAGTTGTTTTGATCGATTTTATCTGAAACTTGTTTCAAATAAACGACTATTTGTGCTCTTTATATCAAATATATAAACTTTATGTATCATATAAGAAACCATTTTTTTAACCAAATTTTGCTTATGGTTCTAAAGGGATGCAACATTTTTGCTTACATTTGCATCCAAAACCATTTTTATTTTAAAAATTCTATTATAAAAAATAATTTTACTATTTCTGTTACATTTTGGACGAAAAAAAATGGGGGGTACCCACGCGTTTTAAAAAGTTATGATTTTTTAAAATATTTTTTAAAGGATAAATCGGGTGCTAAAAGCGTGACAAGCGTGACGCGGCGTTACGAAACAGCGTGACTCGCTCTGTTTTTGGCGTGTTTGCAGCAGCTCCTTCATCTCTTTGTGGTCTTACAAGCAGAAGGAAAACTGAAAGAAAGCGATATTTCATACCTTCAAAGTACCAGAAAACCTCTTTCAATTCGAAGAACAATAGTAAATGATTATTTCCTGTGTAGAAGAAAAGGTTTCCTTAGCAAATGGTATGCAATTTTTTTTTTGAAGTCGGAAAAAGAACGGCTTTTCATGAATGTTTCACGGCAGTTTATGTAAATACTAGGTCTTCCAACGACAAAAGTTTATTTTATGTAATTGTACTCGCAGGAAAAGCTAAATGAATGGCTGATATTTGATGTAATGTGTAATTCCTTTTCAATTTTCATTTAACTTTAAGGGAAACTAAGCTTATCTGTATGGAAATATTGAAAAAGTTATTTTATTATTCACCGATCCGAGGCCATCGAAACTGCTTTTTTTCTAGAAAGTAAAAACATGATTTTTCGCCAAGAGTAAACATTCTTGAAAATTACTCTGTGACACACCTTTGACTACATAAATAATAGTTATTGCTGTTGTTCTTGGTCTTAATTTTTTCCAAGGCCGACGTTTTTTTGTACCTTTAAGTGTTTTGCTTTTGAAACCCGCGGGAATCCCTCAATGCAGATGCGCAGTAAGTGTGCGCGCTGACAATAGTAGGCACCAACCTTAAATCAAATAAAAAAATATAATACACGATAGATACCGGTTAAGAGAACGCGCATTACATCATCAATCAGATAATCAGTCAATTAACTTGCGCGCGCTTTGGATGAAGTTGTTTAGTGAGAGAAAAAGCAAACGTTTGCGATAAAAGATTTCGCTAGCAAAAAAAAATTATCAAGCCTTTTATGATTCGATAGCATATGCCACTTTTTTTAGGTTCTAACTTTAACTTACTCAAATGGTTTGAATGTAATTTTCTGGATCGGTTATGTGAAAATTAATCAATCAAACTTTAGCAGTAAAATACCAAACTACGTGTAAAATTGAAAAGAGAAAACTGAGCGCACACAACGAACTGGAGGTCAATCTCAATTATCTCGGTTGTGCCGAAAGTGTTTGAAAGAATAGTTTACGATCAGGTCTTCACATTTTTAACTGACAATAAACTACTTTTTAGTCACCAGTCAGGGTTCCGACACCCTCACCCTGGGTGAGGTAAACTCCGTAGTTTTCTTAAAACTAAAAAACGTTTTCGATACAGAGTGAACCATGACATTGTTTTATCTAAATTATACCAATATGGAATAAGGGGAGTCCCTCATGATTGGTTCAATTCCTACGTGAGTGAACGCAATCCAAGATCCTTAGTGAATGGTTATTTGTAAGATAACAAGTAACTATCCTGCGGCATTCCTCAGGGGACAATCCTTGGGCATTTGTGATTCTTCCTATACATGGAGAATCTCCCAAACTGTCTTTCCTACTGTCAGCCTCGTTCGTATGCAGATGACACTTATCTAACTTTTGCATCTAATAATGTAGATAGCATTAGCCATCATCTAAATCAAGATTTGATCAGTGTCAATGACTCCCTAATCGCAAACAAGCTTACTCTAAATATGTTCAACAAAAAAATTAATATTAATAGGATCAAGGCAAAGGGTGGTAACTTTTGTAGCCTGCGTAGCGGCCCAAAGGGAAGGGGATTGGGGACTGGGCCAAGGAAGGGAGCGGGAACTGGGCAGAGGAAGGGGACGGGGACTGGGAAGAGGAAGGGAGGAAAGGTAGGGCCTGCAATGAACCCCCTCGATTTTTCCTGCCAACGTTCAGATACCAAACGTTAATTTTGATTTTTTGATAAGTTGGATACGCCAATCAGATGTCAGTGGAGTTGAATCAGATACTTTATTCTTTCATTTGTTTGCTTGAGAGTTTGCTCTCAACGTTTGGTTTACCAACTAACTTACAGTAGGGCGGATCTAGACCAAGAACGAGCTATGCTAATATATATATTTAGGCACTGCCTAAAAGCGGAGGAGCTCTCGATACGGAAGTCACAGGGAGCCCAATTTAAATGAAACTGAAAGGTAAAAATAAAATCGAGTGAAAAAATATTAAATTATTTGTTATTCGAGATCAAGATAATTCTTCCCATAATAAAAAAACATGCGCACTGGAATTTTTTTTTTTTTTTTTTTGCGCTAGTATACTCTGACACTTAGGATTTTTTTATACAACTCCCCCTCACCCCCAGGGGCTAGTTTTGTTCTTGAAATATTCTTCGACGAAGTTCCATTGCCGACATTTTTAGACTTTGAATTTTTGTTTAATATTACTCAAGGTAGTACCGGATTATCAAAATTCTTCTATGAATTTTTTATAAAATTCTGTCATTTGAAGTTCATTGTTGGGGTATAAGGCTTCAAAAAGGAGGAATTTTTCAGTTTTCCGCGCGTTTTTGGCGCTCACTGCTTGAATACGAAAAGAATTCTCTCTTAATCTTTCTAACGTAACAAAAAAGTATTTTTTTGTAAAACCACTGAGAGGAATAAATATGGAAATCAATGTATTTCCTCGTCTTTTTGTCAAAAACATACATGTGATATTGTAGAATAATTTACTAGGCTGCATTTGGGTAATCATGGAGTCTGCAGGCCGATTATCTCGGAAACAAAACCTATTTTCCTTTTCTTACGTATGAGCATTACTTTTCGCTTTAAGAAATCTTTAAAATAGTTCAAATTTTTATTTAAAAAATGGCACAAAAATACGGCTTTCTTAAAGTGCACATGAACCCTTCGACAATACTTTCAGTACTGATTCTACATAAAGTAAATAGTTGAATGGTAAAATATTTCTTGATTTGAGTGATGCGTTTCTAAGTTATGAAGGTTTATACTTCCAATATGCTAATGAGTGTGACGTCTATTAAGGCTTAATCAAATATACAAAATCAAACTGGTTCATAGATACAGTATTTAAGAAGCATCGTTATTTTACTCATGGTTTACATGAAAGCTATTTACAACTTTTATTTTCAAAATGGCCAGCATTTAGTATTATTAGTTACAACAAAAACACTCAAATACCTTACCTGACGTCATCATCATTAACATATTGGAAGTATAAACCTTCATAACTTAGAGACGCATCACTCAAATCAAGAAATATTTTACCAATCAACTATTTACTTTATGCAGAACCAGTACTGAATATATTGTCAAAGGGTTCATTTGCACTTTAATATAATAAAAGCAAAGGAGAACAAATTAAAAACAAGAAAAAGCACTAGACATGCTAACAGGGCACAAGAGAAAAACTCACCCGATATCTTTGAGCTTTTATTCGTAATGATATCCATTTCGAAGTATTCCTTCGTAGAATTTTGTCTTGCACGTCCTTTGCTTAACTTCTCTTTTTCTTTCTGTGTTAGGCTGAAATTTTGCCTCAAATTCCTTTGTCTTTCACGTTCATTTTCTCTTTGTTCATCCGTGAAGTTTTGCCTCATATTCCTTTGTCTTTAACGTTCACTTTCTCTTTGTTCATCCGTCAAGTTTTGCCTCATATTCCTTTTTCTTTCACGATCTTGTTCTCCTTGTTCATAATCGAAGTCCCGCCTGGATTTGCGTTTTCTTTCTCTCTCTGCTTGCCGCTTTTCTTCGGTGAGATCCCTTCGTCTTTGCCTTTTTTTTCACGCCTCCAGAGCTTTTCCTCTTCCAAAAAAAAAACTCTTTTACTTTTCTGGCCTTAATTCCTCTGAGCTTTCTTTCGACATATCGATTTCGGAAAGGCATTCCATCGTAAATAGAGTAAATATAAATATCAACCTCAACCTCAACCTCAACCTCAACCTCAACCTCAACCTCAACCTCAACCTCAACCTCAACCTCAACCTCAACCTCAACCTCAACCTCAACCTCAACCTCAACCTCAACCTCAACCTCAACCTCAACCTCAACCTCAACCTCAACCTCAACCTCAACCTCAACCTCAACCTCAACCTCAACCTCAACCTCAACCTCAACCTCAACCTCAACCTCAACCTCAACCTCAACCTCAACCTCAACCTCAACCTCAACCTCAAAGGTGTAAAAAATTTTTTTACAAAAGTTTAATAGCCGGATTGTATGTACACAAATATGTACGTGTGTACCTTTATGTGTACCCGGTTGTTTCAACGCGTCGACATTCCCTCCAAAATAAAAAGATAATCTAACCAGCCAATCGGGATTCTCGCGTACACGGACGCCGTATGTTTAGTGGGTTACCTGTGGCAGGGGTAATTTTTGAGTATGTCATGATAACACAATATTAGCGAGAAAAGTTTCACAAGGAAGGAAAATATGAAGTCAAAACCGTGTTTTAATATGCGTTAGCTTGTGGTAATGGGTCACCCGTCACAGTCATCTTAAATTCACACCACAGGCAGCCCAAACAAGATTCCTGCGTATGGTTTATAAGGGAATGTATGGGAGTTATGATAAAGTCATGACAATAAATTGTTTCACTCAACACTTTGCCTCAAAACTTGCTGTAGTTGTTTCTTTTACTTTGTTCAGTCTTCTGACAAAGTTTCAGCGCGATTTGAGGCCTTTTAGTGGGTTTTTCAAAATCCGCTCTTCTCTACCTAAATAATGGGAAGGCTGGAGACTTAGTACACGATATCGACTACATCACGCTAGAAAATGAAAAAAAAAAAAAAAAAAAAAAAACTCTCTCTCCCCCCACTCGAACCGCAATTAAAATGTAACATATCAAAGGAACGATAATTTCTCTATTATGACATGTATTCATAACTAACCCGAGTCTCTCAGGAAAGGGGAATTTGAATCGAGTTTTGGCACGTTCGACCAATGAGAATGCAGTATGTAACATGACCCGCTCAAGCTTTACAACGGCCGTTTGAGCACTCTGAATACATAATAGAGAAATTACCGTTCATTTGATATGTTGCATTTTTGGCAATGAATTGATTATTCCATATACGACAAAAAATCTTCCTGGTAACCTGGTAATGAATTATTCTTTTATTTTTTTCAAAACTTATATCAAAAATGTGAAAGATTGTATGCGCATTCTCTTCATTTTCTTCCTCTTCTTCTTCCTATATTCTTCTCATTCTTTTTAACCAAAAACCTATCAATCTATAGATGACACATGGTCACATGAGTCGAGCAACACATTTAGGTATGATTTTTTGTCGAAAATTGAAGGATTCAATTGCTCTGCTTAAAGACACAGGTTTTTGTTTTATATTTGTATCGTCTTTTTGTCTTGTGGTTGATTTTAAATCACTACCACTATTAATGGAAGTTTGAAAGAAAGGATGAATAACTTTATTTAAACACGGTAGACTCATCAGGATTTTACAATAAATATAATTTATAATGTTTGATTTATATAAAAAAATTGATATCTTTATAAACATGAAATAAAAATATACTTTCGTAAACTATTCTTTCAAACACTTTCGACACAACCGGGATAATTGAGAATGTCCTCGAGTTCGTTGTGTGTGCTAAGTTTTCTTTTTGCAATTGTTACACGTAGTTGGAAAATTTGCATTGATTGATTAATCTTCACATAACTGGTTAAGAAATATACCTTCAAGCCATTTGAGTAAGTTAAAGCTATAAGAAAAAATGATATATGCTATCGAATCGTATAATGTTTGTCAATTTTTTGCTAGCGCAATCTTTTATCGCTAACTTTTGCTTTTTCTCTAACTAAACAACTTCATCCAAAGCACACTTCATCCAACTTCCACAAAAGCACACAGGGATCCCAATCGTCAAGATTAGTGTCGCTTCTCACCTACTGGCTCGCAGCAATTAACTGTATACATCTTACGTTTTGGACACTGCAGTCATGTGGCTCACGATCCGTACGGTTCGTGAAAGTCATTGATATGCATAAAACATGCATATCATTAGGTGTGTGCACTTAACCTTTCACGGTTACCTTTGTGTTACCTCTGCGCTATGTATACTTTGAATCTGTGGCCAATCTCATGCATGATGTAAAAAACAAAGCTGCTCCTTTAAACATTCAAATTTTATTCAGTGACGTCTCAGATATTCATTCCTACAGAACACGTTCTTCTACATCCAAGAACTTTAACATTAAACACTCAAGAACAAATGTTTTAAAGAATTCCTTTTCACATTATGGTGCTAGGGTGTGGAATGAGATACTTTGTACTCTCAGGGAATTAACAAAAAAGAAATTCAAAAAGAAATTACATGAAGTACTTTTAATGCTTCTTCACCAAGAGAATTCATATCTTGATGCATTCTCTATTTCAGATAAAATAAAATCTGTTAAAGTAAAATGAAAGTTTGAAATGTAAATATCTAATTATTTATTGTAAATATCTAATAATTCGTTAGACAAATCAATAATGAGAATATAATGTAAATAACAAATTTTTTTAAATAGTTTAATCTGGCCCGCCTAGACTAGCATAGCTAAATGCAGGTCAAGATTTATGCATGTAATTTATGTTATTTAAAAATTGTAATAAAATGTATGTATGTATGCAATGTATGTATGTGAAGTGTTTTTGTCCCCGTCTATGTAAAATGGCTATGGTCACCCTGTGGTAGTTTCAATGATGCCATACCTGGGGTCTCTCACCATCCGTACCATCCGTACGGATGGTACCAACCGTGCATCTAATTATCCGTTCGTACGATTAGTAATCTCAAGTCAAAATCACCATCAAACCCTATATAAATTGCCTTTATCAAAAGTCAATGGATCGTAATAAGCCACGCTCGAAAATCAAGTGAAAAACATAATCAAATCCTATATGAATAAGCCTGAAGCGAGATGACGTTTTATCCCCGTCTCTAGACCATAATCCTTTTCACACTGCTTTTGTTCTTTAATTATGACTATTGTTCCTGTATTCTCTAAGGAATCAAAAATTTTAATATGAAAGAATTTTAAAAACTATTATGGTATAGAGTCGGGGGTAAAACGTCATCTCGCTTCAGGCTTATTGCCGTTATCAAAAGTCAATAGATCGTAATAAAACACGCTTGAAAATCGAGTGGATATAATCCTGAACAAAGCACTTTCTATGGTGTTATCCGTTTAATATATGCGAACAAAACACCACATTTTAATTTCAATATAGTAAAAGACTTAGTAAGACAGAATGAAACTAGACCTTTGAACGTAAAGACTATCGTAATATAAAGTGTTTGAATCATATCAAAAAAGAAAAGAAAAAACATCAAGTCTACAACTTTTGAAAGCTGAAGCCAAACTGTTGAATCCTCGGGAAGAAGATTGCAAGAAAAAAAAAAACCTTCTGCTTTTTCGTTTCTTCGCCAGTCTATCTCCAGGTTTTCTAAAACCATAGGATTAATGTATCAAGACACATTTTTAGATAAAGACTTCAAGGACGGCACAGCTTTTAGCTTGAAACCTCTATCTTTTGGCGAGAAGTAGAAACCACTAGCTCGTTCGTTTTGATATTTATACGTCTTTCTCTGATTTTTCTGGCTTCAAATACCCTTACGGCAAAAGCTATCTTCTTCTTGGTTTACTAAAAGGTATTTAGTATTGTTTTTCCTCGACAAATTCGCAACAACTGGACAGAAAACAGCCCGTCAACTATCAAAAACAGCAGCTTTTTTCTCTGACCAGGAAGCCAGTAAAGTGTTATTTCTCGTACGACAGTATTGGACAACCCTCTTTTGGACATAGAATATTGTTTAACTTTTTAGACTATTTTGTATTCTATTTAGAATTTATTATATTTATCATGTACAATAATTTATCTATTATAATTTAGATATTTTATGCATTGTATCCTGACGTCCGATGTTTGATGACATTGTTTCTGTCTTTTTCTTTCTTGATTGAGTAGGACCATACCTCCGAACATCGAGTGACAAAAAACAATGAGTTGAAAGACTAATGACTACTGATCATGATGTATCCATCATGTTTTTTTCGTTTTTTTCTTTTTTATCCATCATGTTTTTTTCGTTTTTTTATAATGTTCAACAGCAAATTTCCAGCTGAAATACGTCTATCTAGTAGTTTTCACCTCTCCCGGCCCCTCCCCCCAGCGCGGTCAAGAAAATTCGGTTTTCCAAACGAAATGACGTTGCCAAAGGAATTGGCAAAGTTCCTGTTCCGTTCACATACATTTGCTTATAAGAGCCTTTTGCTGAATTAGCAAGGACTCCCCCAAGAAAATCCTTAATTTCTCAGCCGGTACATTAGCTGCAGCCCCCAAATCAAAAAAAGCAACGACTTTGGAGCTCTGGCTACAAGACAATGTAGTTTGGTGTGTGCTAACGTGAATGATGGAAGAGTTTAAAGGCACAATGTAATGTGGAGTATAGAGCATCCACAGCCATGTTTTGGTACACAGAGCCAGCGCTGTCTTGGTCACTTGCAGAATTAAGAGGTATAGTAGGATCATCTAAATACAACAAGTTTATATCTCTGAAGTCTCAATTATGTCGTTCAACGTTTCACCAGACTATAGACTTTCTCAATAACTTGAGAGTAATTTAACAGTAGTCTAGATTTATGGAACTATGTATGTTAATTGAGTTATAACGAGAGAAAAAGTGACTTAAAAATGACTCTTCATTCATGGTAACTCAACTATGCATATATAGTGCTGTAAATGTAGCCTACTGTCAAATGATTTTCAAGTTATTGAGAAAGCCTTAACTAGCGAAATGTCTAACAACATATTAAATCATCTGTGCGTGAAGTAACTTACTTATACATTGACCCCCTCAATGAGCGTTACGCTCTTGGGGTTAATGTAATGACAAAATATGTTTAAATTAAAAAAAAAAAAACTTGTTAAATACATGCAAGTATAATAAAATGTAATATGAAAATAAGTTAGGAGGAAGCAAAGTTCAAAATGAAAGGGAATCATTTGTTGGTTAAGTAATTATTGTGAACTTATTATATATGAAAAGGATAATATATGATTCATATACTAAACCAACATTGAAATTTTATCATTTTGATTGTAGGAGCTGCATCATCTTATTTTAAATCAAGAAGAGATAAAAATACCAGAAAAAATAAAGGTGAAGTTGACAAGCACAGAACATTGTGCAGGAGACAAGGACGAATGCGAGATGTAAGTTTCTAACTAAATGGATAATTCTGACTACAAAAACTGCAAATTTGTGCTTGGAACCCTGCTGTGTTTATTTATCTGAAGGGGAATTTCAGCTTAAGGGATTACAATCATGAAATAAAGTTTGTCTGTCTATCTATCTAATTCAAAATCTGTTTTCTTTTTAGAAACTACAAAGAAGAATTGAAACGCTTAGCTCTACAAAGTGTTCTGAGGATAGAAAGGAGACCATAAAGGAAGCTTTAATTTTAGGTTACACAAGCTCTGATGAAAGTGATCTTTCGGAAGATGAAAATGGTGACCTCAAGCTGAAAGGCTACTTGGTAAAGAAATTACCTTGGGAAAGATCAGCTTTGAGGAAAATGAAACAGGAACTAGATGGCCTGCATTTAAGAGGTTTAAACCCTCGTGTGAGAGGTTCTTTTCTTTCAAGAAGAAATCATAATGAACTCTCTAGCAGGGAATATCCGAACATTGTCATCAACTGGGCAGTTCGTAGACTTGCTGATGATCAGTCAAACTCTACCAATGACACTCCACTGCATAGTTCCACACCAAGAAACCGTCTTTCAAAATCTGTTTAAAATTTTGCATTTTTGAATTGCTGTAGAGTGATTGCAATGAACCTTATTATAAGCCTATCAATAAGTAGTTATTTATATGAACATGCTTAGAATTGGGAGACTTACTAATTTTAGTGCATGTGATATTCATAACTTAATTATAATGATTTTTTTTTTCTTTAGCTAATTCTTATTCGGCATAGGCTAGGTTTAAAGGTTTATTGCAATCACTGCATTAGAAAATGATAATGTTATTGTTCCAGTTCAAATTTATTTACTACCTTAAAATCTGTAAATACTACATTTAAAAATTATGAAACTATTCATCTGCAAAATGTTTTCAGTAAGGACAATAAGTATCACTGGCTAGTTTCCTTGTGATAATCATTGTTTAAAAATATTACTTAAGATTTATCCTCTACCTTTGGTTGGGCACTTACTCTTATTTTTCATTTGTAAATACTATACATTCAAGAATATATTTTAAAATGAATTTTCAAAGATTCAAATGGTTTGGATTTTTAATGAAGAATAAAGATTTCAGATATATCCTGTTGTTGTATTAAAGTAAGTTGATGTTAATCATTGAATATCAAAATCTACTATCGGACTTTGCTACTATTATATTATTATTGTTTTAAGAAAATAAATGTCCAAATTTACGGTTTTATAAACCATATTTCCGTTTAATAGAGACGTGTAAACTCGGCCTTTACGTGCACTTACGATGTCTAGGCGTTGGCCAAAGACGTATATACGACAGCTTCCAGGTTTGAATTGAAAACGGAGTAAACTCGGGTTTAATTTTTCGTCTATTTACGACACTTTTAGGTGGATTGAAAATGAGTAAACTCGGGATTTCCGTGTATTTACGATACCTTTACGTCGACTGAAGACCGGTCTAAACTGCACTTAACGCATATTCACGCCACCTTTACGTTAAACTAAAGAAGACGTGTAACTCAACTTTACGCATATTTACGTTACCTTTACGTTAAACTAAAGAAGACGTGTAACTCAACTTTACGCATATTTACGTTACCTTTACGTTAAACTAAAGAAGACGTGTAACTCAACTTTACGCATATTTACGTTACCTTTACGGCGTGGTTACCTAATGGCGTAGCGTGTTTCATTAAGCCGTGTTTAAGTATAGCCGTAAAGATGGCGTAGAAGTAACATTTACGACCCGTAAATAAGGCTTAAAGGAGCGTAAATTAATTCTTTACACCACCCTTACGTTGCAATTATGCCGTCATAAATCTGAATTTTGGCCCTGTGGATGTACAGGGATTGAACCGATGTCAGCCAAACCTGAGCACTATAGTACACTCGCCTAACCAAAAACAATCAATTGGTCAAAAGTGATGACGTCATCGGTCACGTGACCTGAGAGAAAATATCTTGTAGATGCACAGGAATTGAACCGATATTAACCAAACCTGAACATATATTCAACTCTAGCCTAACCAAACTCCCTCAAGGGGTCCACCATGATGACGTCATCAGTCACGTGACCCGTGGGAAAATGGCATACATGGAATTGTACCATACTGGTACTATAGCATGAACCATGGTACCGTAGCATGAACCATGGTGCCGTAGCATGAACCATGTACCGTAACATGAACCATGGTACCGTAGCATGAACCATGGTACCGTAAAATGATACATCATATGAAAATCACTGGTGTCAAATGCCATATATCATATTCCGGCGAGCTCACTTCCGGTACGAAGCTCATATGTTGAGCGAGAAAATACACGGATTTTTCGACTATTTTACGCTCTCTCGTGAATTTAAGTGAGTCTGTCTTTCATTTACCACTGGATTTAAGTAAAGCAGTATGTAAACCATTACTAGTAGTAATATTAAATGATTTGAGGCATTTTTCGGTACGTCAAATCTGTGTTTTCCGAGTACCGTTGAGAGTCGATTTTACAAGGCGTTACTCGATTCTCGACTATCTAGCTGCGAATAACTGGGTCTAGCTTCAATACCCGCCTTTGAATCATGATTTTACCGCCAAATCTGAAATCTTGAATAAATTATCTTTGTTTTGATATATTATAAGTCGACTTTTGTGAGATTTTTGGTACGTCAAATGGCTGCTAAACTACATCATCTGGTCTTTGTCCTTTTGATCTTCTATTGTCAAACTGTAGAAGCCATAGAAGACGATTTTAGGGAACAAAATGATCAATTTAAGGCAAATTCTCCTACCTTCACTTACGAAATTTCGAAGTAAGTTGGAATAATTAAGCTTTTTTTTTTTATTTAAGCGTTCAATAAACGTATTTTTATTCTTATTCTTATTTTTATTTTCAAATTAGTGAAGCCGAATTGTATAAAAAATAATTTTATTGTATTCATTTTATTGTAGCTATTTAATCTATGCCATCTCTAAGAAAAGGGATAGTACTGGCTGTGGAACTTCTGCTTTATCAGAGGTTGTGAGCAGGATTTTGACAGATTCTGGAGTCGAAGGGGTTTTAATTAACAATCGTATACTGAATGTATTTGGAAAAACGATTTCTGTTTTAAAGAGCAAAGCAAAGGCTGCAGCTAGGAAGGGTGGCTTCTCTCTCAGGAGATTAGAAAATAAATGGAGAGGGACTACTCATAAATTTACTGTGTACTACTCAGAAATTGACAAGTGTGCACTTGAACAACAGAACAGTAATCTTAGAGGCCAAAAAAGAGCATTAGAAGACACTGTTGTGGAAGAAGTGTCAAAAAGGCTGAAAGTAGAAGAAAAACTACAGGCTGCTCTTGAAAAATCGGAAAGCTCTTGTAACTTCTACAAAAAGAGATTCAAAAATTTAGTCAAAAAAGTTATAAAGAACCAGGAAAAAGCAACACCAAACAAAAGAGGGTCTTCAAAGAAAAAGAGTTTTCATGAGTTCACAAAAAGGCACCAATACAGGGTAAAGGGCCAGATGAAAGAGCAATGTAATGCAACCCTCTCCTTTCTTGGTCATCATGACTTCATTGCTACAAAAGTAGAGATCTTTAACAATGCAACCCAAGAATATGAAACCTTACAGCTAGTTGATAAAGATCAACTCCCTCTCAAAGAGAACAATCCTGTAACACTCACTGATGAGGAAATTACTGATCTCAACTTTTGGCTGTACATAAAGGACAAATTTAACATTTCCAATGAAGCTTGGCATGAACTGGCCTTGAAATCAACTGAAATGCCAAATATGTATCGACTTAATAAAAGAATATCAGATTTGAATGCCAAATGGAGGCTTACAGACACACCAGGAGAGGCAGAGGGTGTTCAGATTTCATTTAAGGAAAGCTTGATTGAACAAACCAAGAGGCTTAAAAACAAGGGGATGCTAAAAGATGAAAATACAATCAAGGTGAAGTTGAGTGGTGATGGAACAAGTATTGGCAAAAGATTAAAAATAGTTAATTTTACTTACACTATACTCAATGAAAAGGATATTGCAATGAGTGATAAAGGTAATTATTTATTGGCTGTAATGAAAACCACAGAAACCTATGACAATCTTGCAGAAAGTCTAAGTCACTTAAAAACAGAAATGGAAAACTTTGATGAAATTGATGTTGAAGGACAAAAGTTTAAAATTGAATACTTCCTAGGAGGTGATTGGAAATTCTTAGCATGTGTCTGTGGATTAGGCCCAGCAAACCAGGATTATGCATGCATTTATTGCAAGTGTCCCAGAGAATCTAGATGTGATATAACCAAAACCTGGTCCTTAACTGATAAGAAGTTTGGAGCAAGGACACATGATGAAATAACTGAACATTCAAGATCCAAATGGTTTAATTGCAAATCAAAACCCCTCTTCAATTTTATTCCACTAGACCATGTTATCATTGATACTTTGCACTTGTTTTTAAGAATATCAGACAACCTCATTGAGCTTCTGATTAGAGAATTGAGGAGGAAGGATGCAATTGAAAATGTTAAAACTTTTCCAAATGGTTTTAAAAGGGAAAAATACAAACACATGGCAGGGTATGAGGCATTTTTAAAGAACATTGGAATAACATTTGAATGGAAGGTAGAGCCAAATACTAAAAAACTTGATTATAGGGATCTAACTGGACCAGAAAAACTAACTGTTTTTCAGCACATTGACTTCAATACTCTGCTTCCAACATATGAATACACAGATAATTTGAAGAAACTTTGGGGTGATTTTTTGGACATTATTGGAGATTTAAAACTGGACTATGATAATGAAGAATCAACAGTCAAGCTGAAAGATAAAATAAAATCCTGGTTTCAACAATTTCTTAATCTTTATCAGGGTAAAGATATTACACCATATATGCACACTCTTTACTGTCATGTTCCTGAATCGTTGAAGCTATACAAAAATATTGCACATTTCAATCAACAAGGGATGGAAAAATATAATGATACGGCATCTAAAAATTATTTCAGATCATCCAACCACCGAGGGGTATCTGCTTTGAGACAACTCTTCTGGAAAAAACAAAGAGTGCAGCACCTTGAGGCAGAAGGTTACCAGCGAGAAAAAAATTCTTTGACTTGCTCAAACTGTCTGGAACAAGGTCACAACATTAAGACATGCACCAAAAAATGCAAAAGGTGTGCATTTGAAGTTTGCTGTGGTCATCTTGATAAAGTGAATAATAAGTGGGTGCCAAGCTGCACTTTGTGAGTTTTCAGTAATTATGAATTTAGACATAAAGCAGTTTTTTACAGTATGTGGTTTAGCATTTAGGAAACATGCACAAAACAAGCAAACAAAATTGCAATACTGTTTATCATTGATATTTTAATATAACCATGGCTATTAACAAGTTTTCAGTTGTGAGTTTTCAGCAATTATGAATTTAGACATAAAGCAGTTTTTTTACAGTATGTGGTTTAGCATTTAGGAAACATGCACAAAACAAACAAACAAAATTGCAATAATGTTTATCATTGATATTTTGATATAACCATGGCTATTAACAAAATGTTGTCTTTATAATTCTTGAAAAGGAATCCATTAAATCCATTGAGTATCTGAAGGTAAATGTTTATGTATTGTTTTTAAGATATTGCTTCCTATTTCCATCACCTCGTACAAACGTAAATACAAGCATAAATGAATCCTCGATTTCTGATTTAACATATTTACCACCAATGTACTTAAACTCTTGAATTGGGTTCTTCTTAGTGATCCAGTACCGTACAGTTTGTTTTTCTACAAAAGCATAATCTCCAATGCAATTAAGAATCCTCTCATCCCACCTTGTCCCTAGTATAGCGTCCAAAGACCGGTTGTCTTCCAATTTATAAATGTCCTTTCCCCTATGAAGAATACTGTTTGTGATCTTTCCAAGTCCGGAGTAAAAGACATCCTGTTCAACATTTATTTCTATTCTCGTCGAAGGGTCGTCCCGTCGGCCTGACCACAAAGCTCTTTTAATTGAGCGATAAAGCTGTTCATGAAAAACAAACTTTCGGTCTTCTAGTGACTGCTGGCCTGGAATATAAGCTTTCTCCAAGCGAATAAATGGAAAGTATTCGCCTTCGTTGTCATAGTCTCGCCATTCGTCAAACTTGTCGCTATATCCAACAAAATGGATTTTCAACTTCTTTCTTTCCCTATCGACTTCAACAATCTCAACATCGTAAAGACTTTTGTCGTTTTTTTGCTTTCGCTTTATTCCTGGTTCTTTTTTACGACTACATTCCTCAATGAATCATTTTGGTGGACGAGAAAAACGTTTTACACGGTCCGCCATCTTGTTTTCGGTCATCAGTGAGCATGCGCACCAGAACTGAATTGTGTTATTGTCACCAATATCAAATGTCATATCAATATATGGAATGATTTTTACCGTAGCCTGAACCCGAGGAACAGTCATTACTTTGCCACGCGCCTAACCGTGGCCACCTTATTTTTTGTACCAATGCCGTAAATCCTTTCCTGCAAAGTGTTTAATTGTTTCAATTAAAAGACTTTTTACGAAAGTATCCAGTATTAGCCAGCTGCAAAGGGACCAAAATTGGTATAGCCGACGTAAATTCCTTAACCATTTATTAAACTTTTTGTTGAAATAATTTTAGATATTTGCGGTCACGCTGAGTGATTTCACATGCAAATGCACAGATTCTCGCTGTCTGATTGGCTAACTCAGTACAAAAATAAGTTGTGTGGTCACAGTTAAGTGTTTTGTTATATAGCAATTGAGAAATGGAGTCTTCCCGATTTTCTTGCCGCGGAGAGGTGGAAATATCCAAATTACTAGTTTGTTTTGTTCTCTTTGACACTTGGTATGATAATAAAGCACTTATTTACTGGGGCCTCGGGAAAGTAGTATGTTTTGTGGCCCTGAAACTGCTGATGCTTCCCTTGACCCCGCCTCGTTAAACATCAGTGGTCTTGGGACCACAAAACATACTGTTTCCCTCAGTCCCAGAAAATAGGTGTTAATTTTTATTTTATTTTTATTTTTTTTGGCAAATCTTTGAACGCATGTGCTCTTATACCAGAAGTTCAAGGAATCCTGGTCTCGAAAAATGGATTATGCCAGAGCCCTTGTTCTTCGCTGCAGGCCAGAAGAAACGCAGACTCTGGGCACGAAATTGGGCGGACTAGTTTAATTGCCATCAGGTCAGCTGAAGTATAAACCACGTCTCAGCTTCTGCGGATGTCTGATGATTATTGTATTCAGGAATAAGATCAACAGCAAGAGCTACGCCTCGTGTTCCTAAGCTTGTTTCTATCGTGCTCTACGGATCCCAACGTGTTTATATCACAGTAAAGAGACATGCGCGCGTATTATATATTCCTTAACCAAAGGAGCCGTTTCCCAGTTCCCGCTAAACAAATAATTGCTCAACCCCCTCTTGTTTCTATCCAGGGCCCTATCACAGTACCAATCAGTAATCATAGTGACGTACTAACACAGATGGATGTGCGAATACACGGCCAATGTGCGCACAAAAACACCATCAACGAGCAGTGAAATCTGCAGAGAAATCAGCTAAAGAAAACTGACGAAATTCATATTCACGTCAGTCTGCCATTTAAGACTTACAGCTGTTTCAAGGAAGCAGTGTTTGGCTATTATTTCCCACTTTGAAAAAAAACAAGGGCTGCACGAAGTCGTAACTCGATAGAAAATGTTCGTAACATAGAGATTACAAAAAATACTAAATGATTATTATCCTGGATTATTCTGGATTATTTAAAATCCCGTTACGGTTGTGGGTGCATTGGTCCAAAGAAAAATAATTGCTGATTCCAAACACACATACTTTATTAAAGAGATCATATGCAATAAAATATCAGGAGAAAAATCACACAGACACAAATTAGCCAAATAACTTTATTTAACAAATCTATCATTATTGCCGACAAGAATTTTAATCGAGGAATGTTATCCCTCAGCGACAGTAAAACAAATTCATTAGTTATTCTTAAACATTTCCCAAGAAAAAGGATATTTTTACAATTACCAGTTATTTTTAGTGTCACAGACTTTAGTGACGACATCAAACAAACTGAATTACGAGACAAGAAGGCAGAACGTTAACGATTTGGTTTTGACAGTTAGCCGGCTACCAGGAAACATCTCAAGCACCTAGCGATTGACTTCTATCAAATGTTAAAACGTTTTCTCTTCTCTACGTCAGGGGAAGTTTCCTGATGACTTGTCCTAGCATGATTAATAGCAACAGTACAAGATGTTATGGATTGATTGGGGGATTTAGGATTCTTTATTTTTAGTTGGATGACGTCATAAAGTGGGCGATCAGTTTTCTTGGGCTGCTTTGAGGAAGCAGTTCTTCATTTATGATTGGCCTTAAAAATCTGCCTCTGCAAACTCTATTTTTCTCTAGAAAAATGAAAAGAAAACAGAAACATAAGTCAATAAAAATACGCCAAATATGTTATACAGCTATTTCAAAAAGGTCTGCATGGGCGAGCGGCGAATAACGATCGATGATGGACGATTACACACATCCGAAAGGAACTGCGGCGTGAGCGTACTTGTAAACGGTGTTTTAAAAGGTTTCTTCGTCGACTACAAATGTAACAATACCCTCGGTGTTCAGTATTGACAAGAATAATAATAAAAAACACTAGTCATTCCATCTATTCTTGGATCTTGGAATGACCTTATATATCGCTTTATATCGGCCATAACTTATTATCTATCGCTGTTCGCCACTGTAACCTTTTACAGTGAAAATATAGCTGTAAAGCGTTTTGCCCTTAATACTTCAACAATGAATTCAGCATAAATAAGTATAGTCCAATGGAAATATTTTGCATTAATAGTTAAAGATGAATTCGTAGCTATATAATGTGAACCAAGCGAAATAAAGACTGGAAAAACTTCATCAGATTAAAGACACTTCAGATTTCGCCTTTAATCTAATCAAGTTGTTTTTCTTTTCCTACTCGTTTTGATCTTCACTTCATCGTAAACATAACAAATCCACAATCTATAAATCGATCACAACTTTGTCGCTTAATCGTATTTGTCGAGAAAAGTAAGCTCTTGTATGTCAAGAGTCTATCGTAAAATGTTAAGTGTGTTTATAAACTGTGAAGTACACAAAATATCTTGCTGCCTCATACACAGCTGATAGATTCGGATGTGCTGGAGAGGCCTTCAAATCTGAACTCATACCAAGACGCCGTAGCCAATGATGTAAAAGTCGATTTCAATTTAAGCTATTTGCCTTGAAAGATTAATAAGAAAAAATCGGTTTTTTTTCCTTTATATTGTCAGACTTTTTCTTTTTTTTTTTTCTTTTTTTCTTTTTTTTTTTTGGCGTAAACAAATGATACTTACTGACACCTCAATCAACGTCTTGTGTTAATTAGTCATCCATTCTCTGGTTAAAGGGAAAACTCATAAAAATCTCTTTAAATGTCACTTTTTCGGCGTTTTTCCATTTAGTTTACATACTAATCCTAACTATTCATTTTAAATCCTTTTTTTTTTTTTTTCGATAATAAAATTTTGTTAAAAATTTTTTTTGAATACTTTTTTGATATGTTTTTTCGACGCGGTATAAGCGAGAGGTTTATTCAGCCGCTTGTTATGTTTTTCCTCTAGATTTATTCATGCCTAGGAAACTATTATTCCTATATTATTTCTTTTGTGTCCTATCTGGGTTTTTATTGTACATATTTTAGTCTTGATTTTGTTTCTGTTTCTGTTTTAAGCGTGGTCCTTTCCGTCTTCTAGTACGGTATTATCAACTACTGTCTTTATACTTCATCTTTGTTAATTAGTCTTTCAATCAAACGGTATTCCTTCTTTGATGTCGACATAATGTAAGCTCCTTCAAAAGTATATACGACATACATTTTAACAACAAGAGAAGTTATATCTTTAAATAACCGTTTATTCACACTTTTAGTGGGAAATATTTTCTTTAAAACACAGTAAAATAACAAAACAAAACCGCAGTGTTTCCTAGTCAATACTATCCACTCCCTATGCTGTTATATACTGCCGCTAGCGATCAACAGCTCGTCAAAACTCAAACATATCTGCTTTCACATTTTTCAGTAACAATAATTCAATTACTTTCGTGTTTTGTTGGTTTTGAAAACAAATCTTCTTATCACAGTAGCTTCCTTTTGGCAAATTCTCAAAACAACTGCGTCTCAACTACTAAGCAGACAAATTTCCATGTAGATCTCCTAAACAAAATCCCATGCGGATAATTAGCCAATCAACTGTGAGAATGACTCAGCTCACAAATATGAGGTAATAGTACGAAAATAGTCTAACAACTTTAGATTAAAAAATAATTGAGTTTAAATGGCGTTAGCGCCACCTGACATAAGACTACCCCTTACTCCCCCACCGGTAAAACGAATGAATGTACAAAGAAGTTTCTTTTAATGAAATTAAAGGACGCTTTTTGTGCTTAGAAGATTCCTTTGTTTCTGTGCTCGTGCTCGCGTAGATTAAAGAGAAGAGGATCGTGGAAGTACTTTGCTAGATCGCTTTTGACCCACAATTTATCACAGCAGGTTCTTAGTCAAGTCTTTGTATGGACTGTGCATGACAATGCCCTGGACCTCTCGAGTACTTTTTTAACAGACTTTGGAAGTGAGGTTTAAAAGCCGCTTGACAAAAAAGAAAGGAAAAAGATGGAAAAAGAAAACAAATTACACAAAAATTAAATGAAAAAGAAAAGAAGACAAAGGACTGAAAAGAATAGAAGTGGAGCGAGAAAACGAATCCAAGTAGAATGAAGACAAAACGAGGGAAAATATTGAAGAAACGGGGACAACAATAATTTCGTAACTTCTATCTTGAATATCTCGGCATCGAAAAGAGATATCATAGAATAGTAAACGCCATTCTTATTTGTTTTATGAGGGCTTTTAAATCATGAAGGCATCCTGTAGGGGTTAGTTGAACTTAAAGGAGAAAAAGAGATGACAGAAAGCAAAGCGAAAATGAAAATATTGAAATTAAAGGAACTGAGAGATTAACAAGCGAAAGAAAGCGAATATCAATTGAAAAAGTCACAGAGAAAATGAAAAGACAAACTTTGATGAAAATATGAGAAAAAAGGGCAAATGGAATAGCAAAACGGAAAAACTTAAAATAAACAAAGGGAGGTGAGAAAAGGAAAGAAAGAGGAAAGAAAAGTTAAAGAGAAAAATAAGGAGAAAAATATGAAGAAAAGGAAGAATAAAAAGAAATTAAAGTATTAATTAAGGCAAGAAAAGAAGGGAAAAAGATTCACTCTCATTCTACCAACTTTTTGCCACTTTACAAAGAGCAATTCATTAATATGATTTCTCTAATCTGTACTCTCCAAATGCAAGAACAACTTGAAATCTCAAATTACGGATGTGAAAGATTTGTCACTCAATATTATAGAAAACAGACATCGATAGTTTCTTTCAAACACTCGAGGAAAAGCAATAGGTGTCAGAGAAGAACGAAGTGATGTATTCTGATGACATCGTACAAACTGTGATGAACTTGAAGTGATGTGTTCTTACATCTAATAAACTGATATACAGGAACTAAAAGTAAATTGTGGATTTTTTAGCTGGCAGTTGTTGATTTAACTCTCTATTGAAAATAAGACTGTATTTTGTTTTCAATACATTTAGTCGTCAACCGCAGACGCGGATCGCATGGCTATGAATTAGTTTCGACAAACTTCAAATCATTTAATAAGCGTTTACCGACAGATTTAGCTCAGTGTTTTGACTATTTTAGCAGGCACATGTTTCTCAATTGATTACTTTTAATCTAGGCCGGGTGAATTAGTAGAGTTGAATCTGTGGCCACCTATGGGCGACCATGGCAAAACCAAACAACTGGGCGAGGTCCATGCGGTCAATTCCTTATTTTCGTCCGTTGAACATTTTGTATTAAATCGTTATTCTTCAAATGACATGACATCAAACCAATGGTTTTTGCCTTTAATATTTAATTGTTTGAAAATGACACCAAGTTTGTTTTAGAATTGTGTTATTCTTTGTTATCCTTGTAGGACGCTGAACCAACGGAAGCTTTGTGGCGTAATCTATGGTCCTTTTCCTGTGAACACGACCAGCTGATAATATTCATTCATTACCTTGATATATATGTCTTCATTACCGGCATATCACAGGAAGAGTCCACCCCATTTACCACGCGCTAACAATTCATCAAGCGCGTTCTATACCGCCTTCTTTCATCAGTTCTGCGGACCGATTGACCGACTCAATGTTTGGGAGCTGAGTTCCCGTATAATTTTTCGGCATCTTTTGTGTGTTAAAGGGAAAGCGTTTCCTTTACTTATTACCGATATAGCGCGAGTTTGTTCGAGTAATAAATGACATTAAGAAATGTTATGTTTCCACTGACATATGATATATAACATTTTTTAACATTTCTTAACTTTCTAGCTCTCTTTCCTTTGTTTAGTTTTTGTGGGTGTGTTAGTCTCATCATTTTATCTATCCCTTCGTTTGTTTACTTTCATTCATTTAGTCATTTGTACGTACACAATACGCTATATTCATACGCCATGATATTCATGATTTTCCATATGAGTGAAAATTGCTCAGAGTTTTTACAGTTCCACGGGAGAGCGAGTTATTAATATTTCTTAATTTGAAATAGAAACAAAAAATGTTTTTATGATTCATTTGTAAGGATCCCGAAACGAAGAATAAACATCGGATGGGAAAGAAAGAAAGAAAGAAAGAAAGAAAGAGAGAGAGAGAGAGAGAGAGAGAGAGAAAGAAGGAAAGAGAGAAAGGAAGAAAGACCGAAACAAAGGAAAAATATCAGATGGGAAAGAAAGAAAGAAAGAAAGAAAGAAAGAAAGAACATAGAAGGCAATATGTAGTGAATATTATCTGACATGTGTTCTCTTCTCATTGGATGCTATCTCAGATTGCACAACTTGGCTTTATCTATAGTTCAGAATCACTTTTTTTTGTTCAGATCAGTGATACTAAAGTGATTTTTAGGACTTCCTACACATGTCATACCACAGCTCTTAATGATTGGAGATTGATTGCAAGAGCGTTAAACCATTCGATAATTGATAACAGCAATAAAGCATCTTTTTTTTTTGTGGCCAGATGTCAAGTTTAGCTAAGTAATCAACTGATTCAATCATAAACACACTTTTTTCTTTTTCCCTTTTTTATTGTCTTGTTTGAGAAATCTCATTTATAGTTTTACTTTAGTCATTGTTTTGGAGGAAAATTTTCTTATGTAATAAATATATGATTTTGTAGATAATAGATCGTTATTTTATTTATCGCTATTTTTTTCTTTTTTTGACCAGGCATGGAAGTATTGTAAAGTTATTATTAGATATCTGATCACTTTATTCATCTCTCGCTCGCTTTGGAGCTTTTTTTTTTTTTAACGACAAATTTTGTCGTTAAGTTTATCATTCAAATCATGGAGATAACTTTCCCATTTTATAGCTTTACTTGAATATCCCGATATATGTGATGGTCGTTTAGACACCTATCATTTGGTTTATAATTTCGTATCCGTCTTCACAAACACAAATGAGTGAGCATAATAGTAGATCTGTAAAAAATGGTTTTTTACTTTACATGCGCAATGGCCCCATCACCTACATTAATAGCTTGTCGATACCATAAACAAATTAAAAAATGACAAAACACACAGGTTATCGTCTGAAAGGCGTTTTCGTCTTAACAAAAATGGAGATATATATATTTATAAACGCATGATAAAAAGGGGTGATTTTTAAAAGAAGTATTTTTGTGGTTACCTTTTTCGGGGATCTTTTTGAACGACGGCGTCGCACACATCTCGCCATAAAACATCCCTCTCGTCCAGAAGTCGATTTCTTTTCTTCGTTGGCCTCTGTTCCTTCCAACGCTTGTTCTAGAGATTCATCGCTTTCAAAGCGCACGGCACAAACTAAAACTTCAATCAGAAGTAAAACTAGAAGAAAAGAGATTGCTGCCTTCTGTAGTCTCTTGGTCATGGCTTGTTTTGGGTGTTGGATATCAGTGTTGAGATCAGTGCTGTTCGCAGTTTCGAGTTCAGTGGTAGACAAGATCTGCCGAGGCCTTTTTATCGTTGACTGATGTACGATATAGGCAGTCAATAGGATCAGCAACGCCCACCAATACAAAAGACTAACGTAGCAATTAACCAACGTTTAAATGATGCGGAATTACATAATTGGATATCATGCTCCATGCATGCACCTGTACCCGATCCGCCTAATTCTTAAATAATTCTAGCGCTATTTAAATGTTCGTTAATCAATATTGAAAACTACCCACTGGCCATGACTGAATGAAATAAAACATTACTTCTTTACTCAAATGGTTCTCATCGAAATGAATCAGGATCACGAATCTCATTCAGGAACTCAACTACGTCAATTCCGACATTACGTTTTATGACTTTAGACAAAAATTCCTTCCAAATAAAAAGTCTTCCTCTTTTTACTAATGCGCTAATCGAATGATAAAGAAATCTAAAGTCAAAAATCAAATTACATTCATAATGTTTAGAGAGGAAATTTGGAAAACCCATTTATTAGTTAACTTTCTTTGAGTCGTGAAAGGTTGAACCGCGATAGGCAGAAACAACCAGTGACTTCAAACCATCAAACTGACAAACTAGAAACGACTTTTGATTATCAGCTCTTTCAGCAACAGCATTAGAAAGAAGCGACATTTATTTTCAGTAACATAAACATACTCACGTTGTGTAGGAAGGAAATGATGGATTTTTGTGATGAAGAGGATCAAGTAAGACTTAATTTGCAAAGTAAGCTCATTTAAAATCTCAAACTTCTTGTTGTTACTGATCAGCTCATTGTTAAAGTCTTTTGTGAGAGGGAATATCGTAAACACTTCTAAATCGCTTAAAGGCATTTAGTCCTTCTGAAGCATCATTTAGCCTTTACTGATCAACGCCTGTGGATTAATTTTGAATTATTTTACAAAAGGAAGGCAAAGGAGTGGATTTAGAATGACGAAGGCCTAAAAATATTCTGCTAGATTAGACGGGGATTCAGGTTTTGTTTTCTAGTACAGTTTTCTCCTTGTTCATAACAAGTGCATCACTAGATCGATAAGAAATAATCAAAATCTGCATAGATTAGATTAAAAGTCATATGCTTTCCTGATCAAATTTTCGTGCTAGCCGGAATGCGCAAATTAAAATAGAAAATACTTTATTCTATTTCGTGTTTAAAGTTTTAAAATGTCTATTCTTTTTATAGGAGGAAGTTAATTGCGTACTCTGAATAATACTTTAGAGCCATATATATTTAAAAAGACAAGAGTATTTTTGTCATTACTAGTTAATGAACATATCTTTCGCTCCACGACTGTAATTATTGAGCAAACGAAGGATAGACAAGAATAACGTCAGTGACAACATTTCAACAAAGCAACCGAACCACTTTATCATCATCGCCTTAGCTATTCTTGGCTTTCCGCTCACATTTACATTTCTTCCTTGAGTTCATTCTCCGTTGATTTATAGTTTATAATTCTTATTTCATTACAGAAATTTCCTTAATAGGCACTGCTACTTGTTATCGAGCCTTTCGTCATTTAATCGTTTGAAAGGTTTAAATACTGCGATGTCCCTAATAGAGTGAATTTGATATAGACTTGCCAGTTTTCTTCTTCTTCTTCTTCTTCTTCTTCTTCTTCTTCTTCTTCTTTCACGTAATTTTGTGATTGTTTATTTTAAATAACCAATCAATTGACCAACCTTGTTATCACGTTTGCAGGCATTTTTTTCCTATTTTTCGGTTTGTTTTTCCTTTAACCAATCAGCTTCTAACCTAGCTGGTGCGCATGCGACTAATAAATTATCAAACGAAAGTCGTCGTTAAGGGATATCAAAATGGAAAACGTGATTTATAACTGATCAAGAAATATCAATGATAACGTATCATTAACCTTACAAATGAAGAAAATGAATACAAATCATTTAGGGAAACAACATGTACTAACACAGTTACGCAAGGGGACCGTGCTTTCAGCGTTGCTGGACCAAAATTATAATGGAGAGCTCTCTTCCATTTGACATAATGCCATGTGAAAAATTTAGACAAATTCAAATCGAAACTGAAAAGACCCATTTTCTTTCGTATGGAGCTTTTTTTTTTTTTTTTTGTAATTTATGTGCTTTGTCATAGCATATGGTCTTTATATATGTATCGCTTCTAGTTTCTTTGCCTTGACAAGATAAGATTTTAAAAGCTGACTTTAGGACATTGATTCATATAGAGCATATGTACTTTCTTTTTATCGAAAATCATTCGAAGTTTCTTAATACTGTAAAGAGCTTTGGATAGGGCGCTATAGTAACAATAAATTATTTTTTTCTTCGTAGAGTAAAAATGCTTCAGTATTATTTCTTCAACTATTTGTATTTTTTCATATTATCTATATAGTAAAATTCTAAATGTAATTGGTTAAACGCAAAATTTTATAAGATGAATCTATCGTCGTTGATGCGGGAAGAACTTATTGACCGGCGCGGAAAATTGTACAGAAATAGTGGTGTTTCGATTCTAATCCAAAAACATGCTAGGGAAGCGGAGTGAACGCTGGTAAACCTTCATCTTGATGCAAGCCAAGCCCAGTACATTTTTCAAAATGTTTATATCGTTCCCATACACCGATTACCAGGTACTTTGCTCGAGTCTACTTTGCCACTTATAAACTATAGATTTCTGTTTCTAAGTTGACTTATTTCTCAGTTCCGTATTTTCATTAATTATATAAAAATGTGCCGACAAGTCATCATATCAAGGATTGATAGCGCTTCTTGATTATGATTTATTACATTATTACGCGTGTTTGGTATTTTTTTAAGAAAGAAATTTTATCATCGTAATTTGTTGTTTACAAGCTTAAAGCACAGTATGCATATAACTTCTTTCTTTCTTTCTTTCTTTCTTTCTTTCTTTCTTTCTTTCTCATATATAGTCCTATACATACGAAGTGTATGCACAAAACAGCAACCTAGAAGTAATCACTAGTTATCATGTTTTGCTCGGCAGTACTGTAGGATAAAGAAGATCCAATCTATTGTCTGTCAGATGATAACAGCATGTGTCAATGTGGTCAAGCCATGTTCGCTCGATCATGATCTTGATTACAAATGGGCTAAGTTCTGACAGTTTTGTAAAAACAAGAAACAGTTACGTTCTTGTTATTTCAAACTTTTTCCTAGTTTTCCGTTGTATTCACAGTAACGTATAGAGAGGAAGGGATGCAGATGTGACGGGAAACTGTGAAGAGGGAAAGCGTTCGCGTGAGTATTAGCGGGAAACTGAATGATAAATTGTCCCCCATAATCACGAGACTTTTCTCTTTTCGTCTCTGTGTACTCAATTGAATTTTGACAAACTCTGTATGAACGAACTATATATTTGATATGTCGCTTGGTAATACCAAAATATACAAGAAAACGAGTACGAATTAAAAAAAAATTTTTTTTTGTTGACAATAAAGGACAGAACTTTTATCGTGCTTCCTCTTAGTTAAGAGTACAGTTTAACTTTTTATAACTCTACTAAATTTATGTCATCCGTCAACAAAAAACATTCACTGAATTTGCACCTAAGTTTCAGCTGTTTCAAACAGTTCTATAAAGCCTCCATCATGATTATCCCTGAACGCAGAGAAAAAAGGAAATAGATATGCACTATAAATACTTGGCAGGACTTATTACATTTGCTTTGAAATAAGAGTGAAAATAAGGACACGTTTATCAAATCTAGATTGTAGATCGTTCTGATTTTTTGTAATATTTGTTCTATTGAATAATTTTAGATTTTATGATTAGAATATATCGATTGAACTCATCCTTGCTCCATTTGCCGTTGATCAGGATTAATCAATAGTTATTCCCATTCGTCATTGTTCATCAAGGTGCATGGATATTATTGTTCAAACAATATTAGAGGATAAAGTAGTCTCAGTTAGACAGTTGAAATAGTAGGTAACAAAGTTGAGATCGACCTAACAGGATCCAACACCACATGGGGAAGAGGGGGAGGGAGGGAGAGAGGAGGTACTTATATGACACTTTATTCAATGTTGCAAGATGAGCCAGGTGTTATTAATATATCTTTCTAAACAGGGCGATAAGCTCACAATAGAAATATTTTACTGTAGTTCCCTAAGCCCTCGTCAAGATGTCTGGTACACAGTAAAGCCTAACATCTGACACTCTTTCTGAACAGGCTAAGCCTTTACAATGTGACAAGAAACGTTATGGACAGGGTAAACTTGTTAGTGTGGCATAGTGGTTTTGATACTACGAATTGCGCTTTGTTAAAGCCTATGTAAAACTCACATCCACGCCCTTGCACAAATATAATAGTTTTACCGCAAGCGTAAAGGGCCTTGGAGGTTATTTTGGCATATTTTGTTAGTTAGTCCACACTTTTGTTGCTGACAATGAATAACGTCTGAATATAGTATCAATATAAATCAATATAATGTGAGAAACTTTTAGGGCGGCCAAACACTTAATATCCTCTTAGCAAAACAGACGTGTTGATCGCCTTAAAATATTTTTCCAATATGGACGTAATGTGTTTTGTGGTGTTAATGTGCCAATATATAATGATATGTTAATTCATTTGGTTGATTCAAATTAGGCTTAATCTCTTAAGTAATTAAATTTTTAAATTTCTCGGAAATTGAAAGTACTTCATTTTTGGCCAGTACAGCCACTGTACTCATCGATCTTAATTACTGCAACATGAAGCACGAAGCAAGTGGGTGATAAATGAAAACACAAGCCACCACGCATTACAATTATTGTGCCATTTAATCCTCCTTCTACATACACAAATAGAAGCTTCTAGTTTACTCTGGTTCCATTATCTGTACTAGGTTTATTGATCCTATTATCGTCTTTCTTCTCGCGTAGATAAACAAGCCCAGAATCCTGTACCAGTAACCAGTCTCAGATAAGAGTACCTTAGCTTTAATCTATCAGTTTACAGCGCCGACTTGATTAGTTTATGTAATAAAAAACTGATCACAACACAGGAAACCCACAAAGAGCAAAGTCACTTTTCTAAAACAAGCAAAAAATGTATAGCCGGGTTCCCTGTGGCTTAATGAAGACAAATGAGCGTAAATGCTTTACGTCATCATGACATCATCACAAGTTAGTTTGTCGTCACTCATTTTCTATCTTAATTTCAGTCGATGTTTGGAGTGCGTCACGACGACTCGCGTCACTTGTTTAGTTTCCGTCATATTATTGCAAATAGCATCCCATGATTTAGACCTACGGCAAACCTCAAACTAACTATTAATTCAGTCGAATCTATTAATTTCGAAATAAGCTCATGGTTAGTTCGACGTTTGCCGAATTTACTTTCGACCCTTTTCAATAGGTTCGAGTCAAGCATGAATTTGGACGAACCAAGTTGGATATTACAACTCTGGAGCGACTGCGGCAAACGCAGTATTAAACACGCGCCAAACTAAATTCATAAATGATGCACATAAGTGAATGAATCATGCAAATCGTAGGAGTTTTACCAAAGATGTCAAAACAACCACTCCGATCCCCCACATCCCAAACACTTATTCCCCCCCCCCTCTTGGTATGTATGCGCTGTAAAAAGACGATTTCGAAAACGATTTCACTGGCGGGACTCAAACCAAACATTTTAAAAATTGTAAAATATATAAATGTTACTTTTTATTTAGTTGTATCAGCTTCAAGTCTTCAAGTCGGTCCCGTTCTAGACAGCTTATCTTTTAAGATTCAATCAGTATTGATGGTTTCCAACCATTCCCAAGAGAATTAAATAACAAAAGACACTTTCATTGCTTTCTTTCAAAAGCTTTCATTGACAATTCTTTTATTAAGTTTCTCCAACATGACCGCCGTGAAAACCATCAACTCACATCAACTCCAAAAAATATAATCGTGAAACGTTAGTTATACTAAATAGCACAATTTCATGCAAATTCCATTGTTTTCTACTGTTTAATTAGCACTATTTTGTACTATTTAGTAACTAGTGTTTCACGGATTTATTGTTTGCACTCTATTTAGGTACGGTACATATAACTGAGAATTGGGTCGCTCCAACTGGTAAATTTATGAAAATATTCAGAATAATTTTTTATTACTACTTTACCAAATTCGTATTAATACCTCAAAGTTTTATCTTAATTGATTGATATACTGGAAAATTTTCAACTGAGAGCGCTGAAGTTCACATATGAAACAACTGCAAATCCGAACAGCGGGCATTGGATTTGCATGGTGTTGATGATTATTCTTGTGCCCACGCATGGCATTTGATATTTTAACTGACACTAGTTTTGTCATTTCTTTTTATTTGCATATAATTTTTTCAGTGGATGTTTTAAAAAATTTTTTCCTCTGAATGCGTCTTACGGGATTAGAGGATAAGATCTTAGTTCTACTTCATCATTGGTCATTGGTCGGTGGGAGTCACGTGAGAGAGCGCACGAACCCGGGAGATCAATTTGTGTGTGATCCTTGGGAGATCTACTGTGTTTGTTATTGCTGCGTCGATTTATACCTCTTAAAGCCTTAAAGAAGTAGACTTTGAAGAATGGAACCTAAAGGAACACGCGAAGAAGAAGAGGAAAACCTCCTAGCTGATGATGAAGTAAATTCTGATTCACGAAAGCAAGATAATCCGAGCGACTCGCTCACTGCCACCTTGGCGAGCCTAAACCAAACAATGGCCGCCATGGCGGGAAATATTTCCTCAATGGGAAATACTCTTAAGCGGATGCAGGCCGACTCGGCTGCATCGTCAAAAGCAAAAAAGCGAAAAGAAGCTGTTACTCAAGATGCTGAGCTAAGTGATAGAAATCTTAGTGAGGAGGAATCCGACTCGGATGACTCAGTCAAGTTGCTTCGAGCATCTCGTACACAACAACGGACTGCAAAGGCAAGTCAAGAAAACAGCCAGAAAAACCAAATCGAGGACCCCTCGACTAGTTTTTGGGCACAATTTCACAAGATTATGACACAGAAGAAAAAACTACCGACGCTGTGTCGGATAAACTGGCGGAATTTGTCAATAAGCGTTTCTCGACCAAACTTGGCGACACAAAACTTAAAGACAAGCTTGACAAATACGCCCGCCCGTCAAACTGTGACAAGCTTATCGTCCCTACAGTTAACCCTGAAATATGGGATAAACTCGACCACTTGGCCAGAAGAAGGGACCTCCGCGTTGCCAGTACCCAAAAACACTCACGAAAGTGGGAGCTATCTTGACTGCCTCAGTCAGTAAGATAATGACAGCCATTGCTGATCCCACCACGCTGAAGTTGGAGGAGTTGCTGACCTTAAACACTGATGCCATAGCACTCCTAGGCCATGATAATCTCAGTCTGTCTCAACATAGAAGGGACTTAATCAGACCCTGTTTAAACAAAAATTATAGCACCCTGTGTGCTCCCCACATCCCAATTACTGGGATGCTGTTTGGTGATGAACTGCAATCTCAACTGAGCAGCATCAAGGCCTCAAACCAAATAAGTAACCTGGCGGCTGGAGGCGGCTCAAACCGCCACCAAGATAAATCTGGCAATAACAATAGAGGCAAGAGGCCTTTTTTAGGCCAGAGGGGGAGAAGGAATCCCCACTTCAACAGCCAGAAGAAGAAGTGGGACAAAAAGACACCCTCTCAATGATTAACCTGACAACACAGGTAAATGAAAATAATTTTATGTCGCTTATACCTGCTCTAAAAGATTATTTCACTGCAAAAGCAGACTGTTTTAAGGCTGGCAGGCTGGTATCCTACCTAGAAAATTGGAAGGAAATAACTTCAGACTCTGAAATATTGTCAATGGTCAGAGGCCAGCATATTGAATTTAATTCAATGCCCACCCAGGGAAAAACCCCGGGACAGTCTGTGAAAAATTCAGAGGTCAAAATCATAGACCTTGAAATATGTAAACTCATAAAAAAGGGTGTTATATTACCCACGGGGCATGAGAAGGGACAATATCTGTCACCTATATTCACCAGGCCGAAAAAAGATGGCTCTCACAGGTTAATCCTAAACCTGAAGCGGCTCAACATGCATGTTGAGTACAAGCATTTTAAAATGGACACCCTCAAATCAGCCATAAGTATGATGAGACCGAATTGTTATATGGCTTCGGTGGACTTAAAAGATGCATACTACTCAGTTAGTATAGCAGAAAGTGACCAAAAATACCTAAAGTTCATATGGTCAGGGAATCTTTATAAGTTTACATGCTTCCCAAATGGTCTTGCATTTTGTCCAAGAAAGTTTACAAAATTACTGAAGCCGGTTTATGCCACCTTAAGACAGTCTGGTCATTTGTCATCATCTTACATAGATGATTCGTACCTCCAAGGTGAGGACTTTGAGGACTGTATTCGAAATGTTCTTGCCACAATAAAATTGTTTGACTCATTAGGGTTTATAATTCACCCAGAAAAGTCAACACTTGTACCCTCACAGAGAATCACTTACCTGGGTTTCGTCCTTGATTCTTTAGAAATGAAAGTTTACCTCACTCAGGAAAAATCAAACAAACTCAAGGATGCATGCAAAAATATACTAGCTAGCAGCAATCCTTCTATAAGAGAAGTGTCCTCACTCCTAGGACGTATGACTGCTAGTTTCCCAGGAGTCATGTGGGGACCCTTGCACTTTAGAAGCATTGATATGGAAAAAACTGATGCTTTGAAGCATGCAAAAGGAAAATTTGATATTTCCATGACATTGTCGGAAGCTGCCTTAGCAGATATAAGGTGGTGGCGAGACTCTGTGAGTAGTGCATACAATATTGTTCAGCATGGAGAGCCAGATATTGTTATTCATACTGATGCATCCATGCTAGGATGGGGGGCAGTCATGGGCACTCTATCAGCTAAGGGCGGATGGGGTCCATCCGAAGCCTCCTATCATATAAACGGCCTAGAAATGCTAGCAGTATTCTTTGCCCTGAAAGCATTTCGGGACCATATTAAGGGCAAACATGTTAGAGTTATGATCGATAACATGACAGCTGTAACAACATTAGCCCACATGGGCACTAGTCATTCAAAGGCATGTAATAACTTAGCCCGCTGTATTTGGGACTGGTGTATTGAGAACAATGTGTGGCTGTCTACTGCTCACATCCCAGGAAAGATGAATGTAATGGCTGACTGGCACTCTAGAAATGTCAATAATGGGACTGAATGGGCATTAGACCCAAAGATATTCAAGGATGCATTAAATAAATTGAATGTGAAGCCCACCATTGATCTTTTTGCTTCGCATTTAAATTACAAACTAAAACCGTTTGTAGCTTACCAACCTGACCCGGAAGCATTTGCAATAGATGCTTTTAGCTTATCATGGCAGTCCTATTTATTTTATGCTTTCCCTCCTTTCAGCCTTATGGCAACTGTTCTTCAGAAAATTCAGGAAGAGAAGGCAACAGGTCTAATATTGATTCCCAAGTGGCCAACTCAACCTTGGTGGCCAACTGTTATGAGAATGCTAATTCAAGACCCACTGGAACTTCCCAGGAAAATAGGGATGCTCTTCCAACCCAGTCAACCAACTATAACCCACCCACTACAGGGAAAACTGGTGTTGCTCCTATGTCATGTATCAGGGAACATTTCAAAGGTCAAGGACTATCAGAAAAAGCTACCTCATTGGTCATGTCATCATGGCGAAATGGCACTAAAAAGCAGTACAGTCCATACATTGATCGATGGAAAGAGTACTGTCATAAAAGGAAAATTGATCCATTTTCAGCATCTGTAGAGGATGGGGTAAATTTCCTTGCAGAGTTATATGACTCAGGCATGGGATATAGTGCAGTTAACACTGCAAGGAGCGCCTTGTCTACCTGCATACAGACAACTGGGCACAATAGTTTTGGAAGCCACCCATTAGTCTGCAGACTACTGAAAGGGGTATTTGAATGCAGGCCATCTCTTCCTAAATATTCTAGAACCTGGGATGTAAAACATGTTATGGACTATCTGAGGACTTTACATCCCCCTGAAACTCTCACGTTGAAAGACTTGACCCACAAGTTAGTTATGTTAATGGCACTACTATCAGGGCAGAGACGCCAAACGTTACATTCATTGACAGTGTCTGACATGCACTTAACCTCTGACAAGTGCATATTTGTACTTAAAACATTGCTAAAAATATCCAGACCTGGAAGGCATCTCTCCACAGTTGAGTTCCTTGCCTACCAACCAGACAATCGCCTGTGTGTAGTTACCTACATGTTTGAATATCTAAAGAGAACAAGTGGTTTAAGACAGCCAAACAAGGATCAGCTGCTAATAACTTATCAAAAGCCACACCAGCCTGCCTCAGCTGATACAATCAGCCGCTGGATAAAGTATGTGTTAGGCAAGGCTGGAGTTAATACAAGTGTGTTTAGTGCTCATAGCACTAGGGCTGCAGCTACTTCAGGTGCTAAGGCAGGACACATATCTCTTGAGACTATTATGAAAAGTGCAGGATGGTCCAGTGAAAACACTTTTCAAAAGTTCTACAATATGCCTGTTGTTAATACTGAAAACTTTGGCAATGAATTACTTAAAGTTTGTGATTCACACAAATAAATATTTGTCTGTTATACAGTTATTATTGTGGTTGCATGGTGTTGAGCTCATAATCATGCAGCTTTAAAGTCTCACGTGACTCCCACCGACCAATGACCAATGATGAAGTAGAATTCAAAAATTAAACGAGACTTACCTGTAAGGTGAAGTTTGATTGGAATTCTACAAGTCATTGGTCGGGAGTGTGGGAGTTACGTGCCCACCCATATAGTTTTCTATGCTTTTATACCCACCCTTGATCTATTTGCATGATTACTCGCAGTTAAATATTGATCTCCCGGGTTCGTGCGCTCTCTCACGTAACTCCCACACTCCCGACCAATGACTTGTAGAATTCCAATCAAACTTCACCTTACAGGTAAGTCTCGTTTAATTTTTGAATTTTTATCCCACTTTTGAAGGTAGATAGTTTTTCAAAACGCGTCCCACATGGAAGGGAGTGATCACGGGTGCTTAGTCATCAGCCACGAAAAGTTTGCCCAGGGTTTGCTGGTCATAGCAAGGGGTTAATCATATACGGTCTAGGGGCCGACTAACCTCTCCCTTAGGCTTCGGCCGAGATTCCTGATCAGTTTGTAATTCCTCCCGGGATAGCGGTGTTGGGGTCGAAATCTCCAGCGTAGCCGTAAGTCCATACGACGGTTCAGCACTCGATGTCTGGAAGTATGGTCCTGGTTAATCATTCTCTAGCAGTTGAACTTAAAGTAAATCAATGTAAAAAGAACGAGAGGAATTCTAGGTGAGTATGGCTTTCAGTAAACGTTTTCTAGCTTGGTAGCACTTTTCTTCATTTAAAGGATGCACAAAGTAATCATTATCGTACAGAGCCAATTCAGTTGATGAATCCGCCGTCCTAGTTCGACATCTGATGTGAAAATGTGATTGGTACAGCTAAAGTACGATTTATCATTTGCCGACATAAATCAAAAGAATGGTCCGAAAAACGTACAGGCCACTTTTAATAACTGACTGAACCTGAAGCTGAATATTTTAAAGCGCGTTGACCGCTGACATGTAGCAAACAAACAAGGAAAGACTAAACTTTGAGAAATAAACTTTTTAACAACAAAAAGTAGTATTTAAATGCTTTCTTCTCCCTACTAAAATCCATGAATTTACTATGATTTTCTAAGGAGAAAAAACGTGTTGATCAGTGAATGACCTTCAAAGGGTTTTACCGGTACCAGAAGAACGCTTGAAAGAATCACTGTCGAGATTCTTTACGCCATGAATAACTAATGAGCTGCTGCTGCTATTTCTTGGACAGTTGAAAGGATCATTTCAATACCACTAAAGTACAAAATCTACCAAACAAGACTGAGAGAATTTGGTTCAAACACTCAAAGATAACAGTAACTCATTCATAGGACAATATCAATGGTGAGATAAAGCATATTTGTTCGTAATATTTGAGGTGAGCAATGACTTCTGATTTTGTTTTGGTTTTGTTGAAAGTAGCTGTTCATTTGAATACAGCCAGCCAAGTATCTAACAAATGAATGTTAAGAGCAAAATATATATTTCTACTGACTAAGGAAAAATCAGATATCTTATAAAAATAGGTATTGAATCTTTCTTGATAGCCAAACGAAGCAATTCTTATGAACGCCGGATTAAAGTCATCCAAAGAGTTGATTCAAATGATGTTCGTCCCGGCAACGACCTGTTCAGTGGTGGCTGGATTATAAACGTCACCCTCCAGAGTCCTTAAGTTAAATACTCAGTGTCGCGTTGTTCTATTTTGCTAATACTTTATTACATGTATTAGTCCCTATATCGTTGAATATTAAGGGTAATTATCTGTCGGCCACATCACTGATATATTTTGCTAAGAGTAAAAAATAGCAAGGATGATGGTGAAAGTTCTATATACAGGTAAAAATGAAGATAAAAGAAACGCTGAAAAATTCCTGAGTATACTGGATCGTTAGAGGAGGATGTTTGACCAGTTGGACCATATGACAAATAATTTCATCAACTCCTGTTAGAAATACATACAAAGTTTTATTGTAAATATTAATATTTAGATAAAACACTGGGATTTATTATTACTATGCCAAACCGGCACACCGAAGAAGAATGGAATACCTTTACATTTTTACTGTTACAGTATTTCTATATTTTGATTACACGTATACATTGACAATTCCAAGTGAGTTTGAAAAAAGCCTTGATCAAATCTGAAACCAATTTAAAGCAACAAATCAGTTATTGATGGCTTCAGTTTTGTAAAGGTCGAATGACCGATTTGTTGTTGTGAGCTGAAAATTTCTTACGATTTAACACACGATTGCTCACGAGAGCAGAATCTGCATTTGGCAGGAATTTAGTCAGAATGAAGACTATTGCCTTGATGTTTTCACAATAACGTATTATAACCGCTAGAAAAACATCTGAAGTCTTTAAAATAGAACATCAAACTCAGTGAAATGAAATATATACCTTCAGTAACTTTGCTAAGATAATAATACTTAGGTGTATTATTGTTTGTCATATAGTCTTGCTACGTTCTTGCAAACTATCTGACAACGTTATAGCACAGTTACATTTACTACCACCGCCGCCACAATTCCTTGCACCCCTTTTAATTAGTTCATGCAGTTCATAAGCACCGGTAAGCTGTTCTCGCATATGGAAATACAACATTCGAAAGAAAATCCAAGATGTATTGGTATTGAATATAAAACGGCGCCATCTTGCAAACATTCTGTTTCGTAAGGGATATTATCAATCAAAAAACCAACGCACTGATGACAATGTGATACTATTCTAACGAGTTACTAATATTTTCCAGGCATCGAGCTGATCGAGATTCTGCTAGCCCAGCAGTCACGTGATCATGAGGCTACGGACGCTACTGAGTTTAACCCTTCTGGGGATTATGATCATTAAGTCTTTAGGTAAGTCTGGCCATAAGCAACGACTATAGACAGGGAACAAGGAACAACTGATTTTCAAGGGCTTCAGGTAAAATACTGTGATGGATTTGTGACGAATGTGAGTCCTCAAACATAACCGCTGACCTCTAACGGCCATCTTCTTTCCGCTGCTGCTGACCTTAATTTAAGATCAATAACTGAAGAACCATGTTGAAATTCTTATTTGAACAGGTGTCCCAATAGAAAGAGAATTACTGAGAGTAAAAAGAAAAGGAGAAATAGACGAAGAAAATGAAGAACATCTTCTTCAACGAAGAGAGCTAAAACCTTTAACTAGACACAAGAGAGACACTGTAGGTGAGCACAAGGCAACAGAAGATGAAACCCAAAATAGTCGAAGAAGACGCTTCAAGTCTGATCAGGAGAATATAGAAGAAGAAGGGGAGAACTATCCAAACAAAATGGCCGCCAGGTCTTCAAGGTCATCGAGGGAGGATAAAGATGTTACAGCACATGGGTTCGATAGATTTATACTCCCCAAAGATGATATTAAGGGAAATAAGCAACCAGCAAAAAGATCTATTGCCGCTTCCGGTTCTGGTCTTGAAAGTAACTTTGAGTCTTCAGCTTCCGGTATGTGGATATCAGATTCCGCTGCAAAAGACCTCTTGTCGGGGAAAAAAGATAACAAGCGAAGTGCAAGTTCATTGGAAAGCATAGTGGCCGCCCTGAGTGCGATAAAAACAGATCAGACAGCTGATTTCAATGGAGACAATGATGGCTCAGCATCTGGAGCTTGGGTCATTTCAGGCTCAGGTCAAGAGTTCAATACACCTGATGATGACCTGCCCAAGTTCTTTTCTGCTGCTGCTTCAAATTCACAATACCATGAGGTTGGTGAGACTATCTCGGGGTCAGGAAGTGGACATGAGGAAAATGATGTGGCTTCTAAGCAAGGTAATCTTATCTCAGACTTAGCAGAAGAAGTCCACCAGGACGAAAAGCCCAGCAACAAGAAGGAGTTCACTCAATCACCAGCAAAGCCACTCAACAATGAAACTAAATCAATTAAAATACACAAGAGGGACATTCTTGAGCAATTTTTTGGAGAAAATCATAAAGATGTCCTCTCCAGAAGCAGAAGAGAGCAAGATGATAAGAACGTTAAGGAAGGATTTACATCATTTTTCAGGAACAGTCCAAATAAGATCACCAGTGAAGCAGATCTGCCCCTGATAAAACATGAGCCACCACCAATCCCCGCTGTAAGATCAGCTAAGGGAGGTTCCAAGATCAGCCAGAAAAGTGGCTCCTTGGAAACGGTTAATGTAGGCGAAGGGCTTACGGGGCTGAGCTTGGTGCGACGATTCTATCGAGATCAAAATATGGAACAAACTGGCCAGACAAGAAAAGTTCTTCCAAAACCAGAACATATTCTTAAAGACGTGGAAGCAAAGAAATATCCAATCACGAAAAAGACAGAGAAGAAAGTCATTTCAAACCACAAGGTAACAAAGAACAATCCATTTGAAGCCCGCGTAGTACACACGAAGCAACTCCCCAAAGCCCACGTTACTATCATAGAAGAACCAGCGGTGTATACAAAAAACGAAGAAGAGGGAATGGACTCTAGTGATGGCGGAATGAATGAAGATGAATCTGATGAGTCTGAACCAACTATTGAAATACATGAGAGAGACATCAGAGAAGATGGTAAGGATAGTTATATTCAGTTCATGATTTGATTTCTAATTGGTTGAATCGATCACCCCCAACAAAAGTAGTCGAACAAGCCAAAAGCCAGTTCAAGAACTAGACATAAACTAGACATTTCGAGATATGAAAATGTTCGTTTCGTTTTAGTATTTTCCATCGGAAATTGAGTTTAAATAAAGCCGACTATTTAACGAGTAAGACTGAACAGAACCATGGGAAGCTAGCCGTGTGTTTTGATTCTCATTCACTACTTCACTGGAAAAAATCGTGCACGCCCCAAATGATGGAAACATGTTGGGAATGCCGACTTCCAACGTATTTCCATGCCATGGAATTGTCCAAAACTTGGAGAAATGACTTTCAATTATTCTTCCAATACATTTCCCACATATTTCCATCACCTCAAATCCTGTTTCTGATCTATTATAACACTTCTGTTTCCAAGGTTACGTTGGTTGTTTTGCCGACCAGTCTCCAGACCGAGATTTACCATTTGCGTTATCTGTACGAGATCTCACCCCGACTACCTGCCGACTCGCATGTAAGAAGGCTCAACACGCATACGCTGGTCTTCAATATGGCTACCTCTGCCGATGTGGCGATTCCTACGGGAAATACACTAGACTGGGAGAAGACCAATGCAGCACGGCTTGTAAGGGAGATGGAACTCAGATCTGCGGAGGATTCTTTAGAAGTTCTATCTATGCCACAGGTATACCCTGGCTTCTTGATTTCTTTTCTTTTTACATATTATTAAAGCTTGTTGTCATTTCATTTTATAAACAGATGGTGTCACCGAACCAACACAGGGAGATTTTTTCCACGTTGAGAGCGTTCGACCACTTAACGCAGGTAAACATTTTATCTATCATAGTTATTCCTTTTTGCTTTCGTTACAGGTTAACTTTTTTTAATTAGTTCCGAGTCCGTCCGTCTAAAGTTCATTAAACTAAGATAATCTATATTCAAGTTTGGTACGCAGTTAACCAGCTGCAAATCCTCGTGACGTCCCAGTCCGTAACGTAGCGACGCCAAAGACGTCACAATTACCATTGAAACAAGCTTAGTCAGAGTTTTGTGATATTAATTGAACTGAGTGGAGTGCAATTTGTTAATCACAAGTATGATTTTGGTCCAAAATTTCACGACACGAAGTTCAATTACCACTTAATCATATCCTTTTTGTAATCATACACAAGAAAAAGACAATAAATAGTGCAGAATAATCAATTTAATGTAGAAGAAGAAGTAAATCAATCAGGTTTTTTCCTGGTATAAAATAAACGATTTATCAGCAAATCATTAAATATCCATAAATAATGGTTATCATTCTCTTCTCTGATTGGCTGAATATAAGAATTCTGTTCTGTGATTGGTTCTTTAAAAAAGATGCGATTAAGAGCTCCTAAGGATGCGATTTGGGAATTAATCGCACTCCTATGAACCAATCAGATTGCAGGATTTGGTAGTGATTACAAAAAGGATATGATTAAGACTGAAATTATCTGAGTGAGACAATAATCTATAATACGGGACAACTCGATAAATAAAGCAACTCTTTTCTCTTTTAGTTATCAATAAACCTTCGAGCACTACAAATTACATGCCACAAGAGACAGCTTACCCTTCACTCGTCCCCTACCGTAAGCCAAACCAATTCCCGTATAACGACCCGGTGGTACAGTTTGCCCCTTCTGTCCAAGCCCCTACGTATTTTAGCCCAGATGAGCCAAAAGTCGTAATCCATTCAGAAACACCGTTACCGGAGTACCAGGCAAAGCCTCCACCCGCAGTAGTTAAAGCTAATGTGGTTAACATTCCTGTTCAAAGTCTCCGTTACATTCCAAGTGTTATTGGAAACATGGAACAACAACAACAACAGCAGTACAAGAAGTCTACTATCGCTAGACCACCAGCTCCCAAGGTAACACCTCAGGGAGCCCGCGTTGGTAAACTACACTACCTCCATCAACAACATGGCGTAGCACCAAAACCAAAACCACAATTTGAGCCGTTCAGTCAATTGGATATAACACCTGGAAGTAAGTAATGCAATTGTCCTAATTCTGTAGTTTTTGGGAAATATGAGTCATTATAAGAAAGAGGTAGCGTGTTTGGGACAGGAAGTTTGCTAGAGACGTAAAAACTGTCCGACAAAACAATTTTTCATTATCAATCTGATATCTCTTTATCTCATAAACTGGATCGATTTTTTTCAACAGTGAAAACCTTTACTGGTACTATAAAGCTAAAACAAAGCTGGCTGGATGGCCTACAGAACGATCAAAGCCCGGAGTTCAAGATATTATCTGGCAATATCGAACAAGCGGTGAGAAAGAGTGCATGTATATATTTTATTTACTGAAAAAGATAAAATACGTTCTATCCAATGAAGCTTAAACACTTATAATTGGCTTATTTTCAGTTTAAAAAAATGTTTGAAAAGGATCCAAACTTCATCAAAGTTAAAGTCCTTGGATTCAAGTAAGTGACCAATCAGCAAGCACGATTATGAAACCCACATCAGCCGTACTCATTTATGCTGTTGGTGTTTTTTCATAGTAAAGGGTTGGTCAAACACAATCCAGCTACCATAAGAAAGGTTGTTGCACCGTTCGTTCTCACGTTCAAAAAAGATACAGTTGGCGTTGAGAACAAAGTCAGTAAGGCTATCCAGGACACAGGAAAACTGTTTGACATGCCAGTATACAAGAAGTCTATTCATATACAAGGTAAATGTACTCTATTATCTGTCTTAGGAAGCATTCATTTCTTGGAAGGGAGGGGGAGGGGGTGCGGAGGAATTAAAGAGTGTCATCACAAATTTACATAGCGACAAGCTAGTGAGGCCACTTTGATTGTTTCTGGATATAATCAGTTTATTATTATTTTATCGGTAAAGTTTTAGAGAACCATTTTCAAAGTTCAAAACTAAGCTGTGGTGCTCACTCAGACAAATTGGGCACGTAGAAGAAACCTTTTGATTTTGATAACATACCTACATACAACATACTCAATCTACATTGGGCACATATTTACAGCTATTCCTTCGGCCCTCTACCCCTTCTACAAAGAAAAAAATTATCTTACTCATGCCTCTCCATCGTTGTCTTCTTTATATAGCTATTACAAGAAGTCATAATACAAATTCGTATAGCAGGGTCTAACAATACTCTCTCATGTACATACAAGTTCAGAAAGATAAAGCATTAATTCTAGGCTGTAAAATAAGATTCAAATGTGTCCATGGCAGCCTCAGTCGATAGACCGATAGACCTCTTTACATTCCATATTCATGTGTCCTCTCAAATAAAACACGTGGCCTCAAATGTGGGCAAAACATTAAGACCATGAGGTGAAGAGGTCTATAGATACCTTGCAGCCATTGGAATACAGTTCAATTTGGAGGATATAACAATAGGTTTCCAATTCTTAGGAGATTGAAAATATATTGTTTTGTCCTCCGGCAAACTGAGCTGCTTTGACGTCACGTGAAGGGGTCTTTTGAATACTTTCTCGGCAATTTACATTAATTAGTACAATAACCGAGGAACCTTATTGAGTGACCCTGCTTATGGAGGCTTTACACCATCACGTGATGGCAGCCATGACAAGAGGCAGGAACAATTGAATCTGGTCTAATCTGATTTTCATGAGAATAAATTCATCCTGCCATTGCTGCCATCACATGATGGTGCAAAGCCTATATATTGTATAGGGCCAATAGCGATACACAATGAGTAGGTCATGTCGCACAAATTCATTGACACCAATACTAATGGCAAAAATCCAATTACAAAACAGAATACCACAAAGCACCAAGACCATCGGTGACCAAGGACAAAATTATAGCAAGAAAAGAAGTAAAAACCGAGACAAAACGAAGCAGCACCACTCAACCAAGTAAGAACAGTTAGTAACAACCCCAGATTGCAATCATTACCATAAACGTTTTTTTAAAACACCGCTAGAACCTTTCACTTTAGCACTGTGATGTGGAAGACCACGTGGGGCGATTACCATTTAAACCGATCCATCCGGTTAGAAATTCATTTCAGTGCTAACAGTAACAAGACGATAGAGCAGGAAACTTTAACTTTTGACAGATGCTACATTCGCGCATCCCGGAAGAACCGAAAAGTAAGGGAAAAGTAATTGATTTCTTCAATCGGAAGACCGAGTTTTCCGGAACCGATTGGTTTTCCAACATAAATTTCCGGTTTTTCCGGGTAAATTCGCAGTTTTCAGCGCCACGTTTTATTCCTTTGAAAATGATACCTTTGTTTTCCCTCTTCAGTTGGGCCACATAATGTGATTAATGTCACTCAAACGTACAAAACGTACGGCCTTATTCTCATGAATGGTTTGGAAATAATAACGAATAATTTGTTGTCCTCAAGAGTTGTGTTATTTTTTTCAGTATTCTTGGTAAGTTGTTTGATAGTCTTTATTGTTGACACTTATTATGTTTTGTATCCACAGAGGTTCCTTACACGCTTGAACTGTTCCTGATGAGGGATCCCACCAAGATAAAAAGGAGCACACATCCTGAAAAACAATAGAATCCTGTGCTCTGATTGGCTGAGCGTCCATGGTCTAATAGCAATAGACCACTAGTAGCAAAAAGTGCCGGCTTTGAAAACTAAAATAATGGCAGCTAGGTTCGCGTTTTCAGACTAATTTCAAAATTGTTTGTATCCATTTATTTGAATGATTAGAATTAGACCTCTCGGCGCCCCCGTGGTCTACGAGTCAATAGCCCATTCAATTTTATGTTATATATCCAAAAAATTGATTATAAATATATATGTACAATAATGAAATGAATAGAATGGAAGTAGAAAGTGTATGTATATTAATCAGTAGTGAGATTTTAATTCGATGTTCAGCTAAAAGTTCCAGTTTAAGAAGCAAATAAAATTACAGTATTAATAACCAATAAAGTTTTATTTGTATTTAATAATATCTCTACAGCGACAAGCGAATTATTTACAGTTATCGCATATCTTCGTCCCATTTTTTGGTTTTTCACTCCAACGAAAGACAGTTCTAAACTTTTTTATATAGTGTTGAAATTTCCTTCTTATTCACGCTTGTAATATACACCTACTATAGAAATCGTTGTGGCGCCAAAAGCCTCAAGCAACAAGCCAAGACCGCGGAGAACGCCGGTACTTTTAGCTGTAATTAGTTTATTCATGGTGCATTTTCATTTATTGACTTCACAAATTGCTCCAAGCAAGGCTGCTTGAGATGATAATTAGTGGAGAGCTATAGCCACTTGCATGAACCATGAATAAATCAATTATAATTAAAAGTACCGACGTTCTCTGGAGCCTTGTTACTTGAGGCTCTTGGTGCGACAACGATTTTCGAAATAGGTGTATAAGGATTCTTCGTTATCACTTTGGGAATGACACGTGGTCTGAAATGGGAAAAGATGAAAGAGCTACTACAATACTGTGTCCACTGTCTTTCACCATGGTGTAGTATCGTGCGTATACTGTAGAATTCCAGTTATAAGCTCTAAGCTGTTACAACTTTATAAGGGTAACTGTATGAAAGAACTACTACAATACTGTGTCCACTGTCTTTAAACAGCGTAGCATGGTACTTATACTGTAGAATTCCAGTTATGAGCTCTTAGCTGATACTTTATAAGGGTTTTTGTTTTGGGTGGGTTTATGATCGGGGAGGTCTATAACCAGGGAGGGCGCGGCTAATAAAAGGGAGGGGAAAATTCGTTCTATCAAAAGTGTACCAGATTGCTACAGGACTGCATGGTGGTACCTCATTAGCTCTGGTTTATTAAATTTTATAAGGGTTTTTAGGGTGGGGTTAGTTTAATGGATGGTGGGCTTATAATCGGGGGGGTTATAATAAGAGGGACTTATAACTGGGATACTACCGAGGTTCACTATGATTTGCAATATTTTGCTATCATGATCTGGGATCTGATAGAAAACACAAGCACATGTGATCTTTACTAAGAATGACTAAACTGTTGCCATCAGGATGCCAACGAAGAGAGGTTGCTTGAAACACATCTAGAAAAGATATAACACTGATCAACAACTATCCTACACAATCTTGACTTATCATAAAATCGTAACACAAAAAAACGAAGGTACTGTACGTTATTTGTTTGGGGTGGGAGTTAATGGGAGGGATTCGCAGTAAATAGTTGCACTCTTCTTCTTTCACTTTGTAACAAATTCATTACCCTCCTACTAAGTCAAAAGTTCGAAGTTTTACTGCTGACCGCCCTCCCCTCCCCCCCCCCCCCGATAAAATCGTACCTTCCCTAAAAGGCTTGATATCTCTGTACATTTCAAAACCTTTTTGTATCATCTATAAATGGCGTTTATATCAGTGAGAAATCATGAGCTCTCGGGTCAACCATTTCAAAGTATGCTTTTATTCTTGGGGTGCATGTTACGTCATAGTCACCATATTAGTTGATGATAACAAAGCATTCCTTATTAGCTTTTCTTGTTAGATCAATAAAAATGGCGGCTGTTTCATTGCTATATATATTTCAAGGAATTTTGAGTCATGTGGTTGCACCCCAAGAATAGTCATGTTGGATAATGTTGCTTACTTTCAGAAGGAATGATGACAGACACACAGCCAGCCGGTGACCACATGTACAGTTTATTATTATTAGTGCAGACAGCTAGACGAGGTTGGAGAGGATCCCACTGGATAGCTGCATATCAATTAAAAAGGATAGGAATATATCTCAGACATTTAAAGTGCATATAGTCGGCTGGAAAAGATATAACTGACCTCTAATAGGGTTGGCTTGCAGTAGTAGGACAGCTAAGCACAAGTTTGGAACATCCCAGATCCATAATGCATTAGGCATGTTATCTGAAAAACAGCAGTGATTTCAGTAGATCAGCTAGAATTGATTGCTTCCGGAGCCGAGCAATTTAAAGCCAATAGACAGACAGATGAAGTGAGGAAATGACCACTTTCCATGCAACACTTCACTGTTTAGTAATAACATAAATAATTCCGATGATGATAACAATTTTGATGATGATGATAATGATGATGATGTTAGCGCTATTTATCTATACACGATGTACTACTGCATCATAGCAGATGTGGTCGTGTCTACATATCTAATATTAAATTACAAACTAACTATTCAATCATTTTAATGCAAACCATTCAATCGAAGCTACAGGGTGATTTCAAATAATTATTCAAACATCTACCTTGCAACCTCGGTTAAATGCTTCATGTTTCACTATTAAACAGGTTATTGAAAGTGGTCAATGAGACATTGAAAAGAAGACAGGTCATGAGAGAGGAAAGAGGGATGATATAGTTGTTTATTACCATTTTTTGTTGCCATGTATTTGTTGTCATTGCTGAATGATACATGTCCAACACCAAGTCTGGGGTTGTGTTTCTCTGGATCAACTTTTACCGTAGGAACTTGAATGGGCACCTTCTCTATTTGATCTAAAATATAGAATTGATAACTGATTTAAGACAGATAGGACTTTTTTTCATATTCATCTACATTTTGATTGACTTTAGAAATATCTGTAAATTCAACATTTCCAGGTAACCCTGGTAGTGAGAAAAGGTTATCGGGATTTACATGTATAGAAACGTACACTCATATCATCGCTAATGACTCCATTCAAAACATTTCATTTCTATTATGATTCATATATTTAATGATTATGATTAGGATTATGATTATGATGGTTGATATAGTGCCCTAATTCCATATAGATCTCATCGATATCATGAGTCATAAATTTAGGTGGTTAGTATGAGGAGTAGGCACTGAGAGGAGTCACTGCCAGGGTTTCCTTTACATCCTCAGTGGTTCTTTTACATTCCACCGATATTGGTTAGTAATGATGAAGTGTGGAGAGACGGGACTGCCATTTAAGGTAGTCATCCGAGCCACTTGAAAGTCTAACCATTTATAGATGTAAATATGAAGGTAACACCTTCTCCTCAGTTATCTTAAAAACCTAAGTGTTGGTCTGGCCAAGACTTGAACCTCCCACATGCCAATCATATGCTCAACCAACTAGCAAACTGGATGGTGGTAACTGAATGAATGTTTCAAAAGGAGTGCAAGATTTCTGAGGGAAAATAGAAAGGTCTAAAACGTACATTTGCTTTGTATGGAGAATCCACCAGAAGGAAGAATCTCCCCTTGTAATAATGGAGGTTTGACTTCTACTTCCTTGTAGACCACCTAATAAAATAAACAAAAATACAGTAGTATACATGTTCCTCTATTAAGTTAATTACATTTTATCAAACAAACAGTTGCATGAGTCCCAAAATTTTCTTCCCACAAGGTTGCATGTGTACCACCCACTTCATGTCCAGTGAGGAAGCCCTCGAAATGAATGAGCCCTAGATCCCTAGATCTGCTTCCCCCTGGACCACATCAAGAACAATAACATTAAGTCATTATTAAAAAGTAGCAACTCTTACCACAGTGTCTGAATCAAGGGAGTGTGGATGTTGATGTTCTGCCACGACTTTCCAGGTTATATGGTTGAGCACACGACACTAAAGTGCGATTGAAAGCTCATGTCATTAAGAATATAATCAATTAACCTGAGAAATAGATAAGATTCAATGTCTTTAGCTTCTCCTAACCAAATAATCACCTTTTGATCGTAACTACCAATGGCCAAGAACTGACTTGAAGGTGACCAACAAACTGTTTTAATTCCCAAAGCATAGTCATATGCACTGTAAGACGACAGACATCTTCCATCTACTGAATACAGGTACAGCTTGTACTAGTAAATGTAAATGTAATAGTGTTTATTAACGATTTGGCATTTAATGTTATTCATCAGGGTTCATATGCAATAAGATGAAAAATAACAATTTCACTTAAATTTCATGATTTTTTTACATACAGTAGTAACTTATAAATATTAAGCAACCTTTGGGAAATTCTTTTGAAGCATATTTCCATTTTCGTTTTTTTTTTTTTTTTTTTAACTGGAACACAGATGGTGTGGCAGTGAGAGAGCTCGCCTTTCACCAAGGCGACACAGATGTCGCATGTGAGTAGAAATGTTTGTTGGTTCTCTCCTGTGCTTCAAGGGTTTTTTCTTCAGGTTATCTGTTTTTTCCTTCCTCCTTCAAAATCAACTTCTAAATTCTAATTATAAAAATAAAATAGCTTGGGTTTCTTTTAATTATTCTCTTCAAGAACACAGAGGTTAGTTTTGAGATATCAAGTGTTGCTTGTAGTCCAGAAAACCATTTAAACACCTCAATTATTTGTGTTAGATGCATGCCCATAACTCCATTTGGTTTTGGAATGATCTATCACCATTAGTAGTATAGGGAATGGGGGTTCCAGCGCAATCTCAACACGGGCAAGACCCGTGTCAAAAATCCACCTACGGAAACAACCCACTCCAAGTGTGGTTGGGGGCAACAGCGCAAATATGTTAATCTATATATGGAGTGCGAAGAATGTAAGAGAACTTTTAAGAAAGAAGCGGATTTGAAAAAGCATTTGAAAATGAAGACGAAGTGTATGAGCAGTTATGATTGTGGATGTGGTAAGAAGTTTGAGACTAAGGTTAAATTGTTTTGGCATTGTCAGGACTGTGAGTACGACTACGACGACCTAAAAAGTGCTTGGTATTAGGTATAAAATATTTCCTATTATATAGATGGAATCCCAAAGCAACTTCAGCACGGTGTCAATACCCGGTAACGGTGAGATTGACGTTAGACAGTTTTGGCGTCAGTCAGAAAGGAAGGTTAAAAGAACTCTCCGAAAAGGTATAGAAGAATTAGGAGCCCTGAAAGCGAGCATAATGGTAGAAGTAAGTTTGTCAAAAGACGAGGTAATGACGACAGCAATGTTGCGATCAAAGTCGTTAGTGATATTAGAATCCACGAATCTGGATAGGTCACTCAGTGAAGCCTTAGAAGCAATAATGGAGTCGCTGTCTAACTACACGAAAGAAGGATCGGGTTGGACAGTAGAGGAGGTTGAAGGAATAGAGATAAGTATAGCCAGGTACGTACCCATACGAGGGGGGAGTTACGTACCGCTACCAACGTGGGTAGAAAGGAAGAAGGCTATTGTAAACGTGAAGAATGAAGACAATCGATGCTTTATGTGGGCAATCAGGTCTGCACTGTATCCAGCAGAGAAGGATCCCTGTAGGACAAGTAAGTATCCCACAGACGATTTAAAGTGGGATGGTGTGGAATTTCCCATGCAGTTGATAGACATCCCCATATTTGAGGAAATAAACGATCTAGCAATTAACGTTTACGGAGTCAGAGAGCAGACGATAGTACCGTTAGTTCTGTCAAAAAGTAAAGGAGAGCGCGTACATTTATTCTACCACGGCGGACACTACTCATGGGTTAAACACATTAGCAGACTATTCTACAGACATACTAAGCACAAAGGCAAAAAGTACTTCTGTGACTGCTGCTTGCTGTCATTTACATCCTTAAATGCCCTAAAGAAACACGATGAGATCTGCCGCGGAGTCGAAGAAGTGGCGCAACGGATCCAGATACCCACCAACAAAGAGCTTTCATACGCAGACCATCAAAAGCAGATGCAAGTGCCTTACGTGATATATGCAGACTTCGAAGCGTTGATAACTAAGGAAGAGCAGAAACGTGGCGCCACGAATAAGGTAGGATTACACGAGATCTGCTCCTTTGGTTACATAGTAGTCAGATCAGATGGTAAAGCAAACCCTCCTGTGATTTACCGAGGCAAGAACGCAGCTAATGAGTTTCTAGAAGCATTGCGAGAAGAGGAGGGGGAGATTAGAGAACAATTAAGACGTCCAAAGAAGATGGAATTTACCAAAGAGAACCAGGAGGCTTTTAACAAGGCAAAAAAATGCCACATTTGCCAACATACGCTTCTTCAGTTTGGAAGACGAGCCAAGAAAGCGTGGGATGAAGATGGAAAGTATCTAGGAGAAGCTCATTTTAAATGCGGGAAGTATGCTAAGAAAGGTGAGAAGCCGGGAAAGCCTTCCACGCACTGCATTCACTGCCACAAAGCATTTGTTGAGGATTTCTATGTGGATAAGGTTAGGGATCACTGCCACATCACGGGTAAATACAGAGGAGCGGCTCATTGGAAATGCAATATAAACTTCAAAGTAAATCCAGACATGGAGATTCCGGTGTTCTTTCACAACCTCCGCGGTTACGACTCCCATTTGCTACTACAAGGAACAGACGGCTCCGACGTCAAATGCATACCCAACAACAAAGAGCGCTACATGTCCGTAACTGTGGGTAAGCTAAAGTTCTTAGATTCGCAGCAGTTTATGGCGGACTCCTTAGCAAACCTCGTAAAGTATAACACCAACTTTCCCATTTCCAGTCAATACGGCGCGGAAAGGAAAGGAGTCTACCCATACGAATACATGGGCTCCTGGGATCGATTCAAAGAACCCCTACCACCCAAAGATCGCTTCTACAGCACCCTAAACGAGTCCGGTATAAAGGATGAGGAGTACCAGCATGCGTTAGACGTGTGGGAAAAGTACTCCTGTGAGAACATGGGTGACTACCACGACATCTACCTAAGGTCTGACGTAGTGCTGCTCGCAGATGTTTTCCAAAGCTTCAGAAAGATGGCTATGGAATATTACGGATTGGATCCCGCTAATTTCTACACGGCTCCTGGGCTCAGCTGGAGTGCTTTGTTAAAGAAGACAAATGCGCAGTTGGATCTCCTAACGGAATACGACATGTATCGGTTTATGGAAGACGGCATCCGCGGCGGCGTATGCGGACCCAGCCGACGTTACGCCCGCGCAAACAACCCCTTAGTAGAGCACGACCCAGAGAAACCAACCACATACATTTACTACCTGGATGCGAATAACCTTTATGGTTGGGCAATGTCACAGTACCTACCTGTGAGAGACTTCGAATGGGATCCAGTGAAGCCGATAGACTTCTACATGCAGGTAGGAAAGGAGGAAGACAAGGGTTACGTTTTAGAAGTGGATCTGGAGTACCCAGAGCGCCTGCACGACGAACACAATGAGTTCCCCTTAGCACCAGAAGCGATAGAGATACCATTTAAGCAGCTAAGTCCGCTGCAGAGGGAAATGTGCCCTGGTTACAAACCGTACAGGAAACTAACTATGAACCTGATGGATAAGAAGAAGTATGTGGTACATTACCGCAACCTGCAGTTCTACGTGCGACACGGAATGCGCGTAGAGAAGATCCACAGAGTCCTAAAATTCACGCAGGAGCCCTGGATGCGTCCCTACATTGACTTTAACACGCAAAAGCGTACCGCAGCGAAAAATGACTTCGAGAAAAACCTCTTCAAACTGATGAACAACAGCGTGTTCGGAAAGACAATGGAGAACATCCGCAAGCGCGTAAGCGTAAGAATAGTCAGCACCAAAGAGGAAGCAGAAGCATACGTGTCACAGCCAGGCTTCGTTAGATACGTAGAAATGCTGAACTTCTACGTGATTCACATGAAAAAGGCAAACCTCTTACTAAACAAGCCCGTTTACACAGGCTTTACGGTGCTGGATCTATCGAAGCTGCTTATGTACGAGTTCTACTACGATAAGCTTAAGCCAAAGTACGGAGACCGCTGTCGCCTCCTGTACACAGACACCGACTCCCTAATTCTAGAAGTGCAAACGGAAGACGTTTACAAAGACTGCCTCCCCGACATAGACGAGTACGACACCAGCGGTTACCCGAAGGAGCACTTCCTTTACTCTGCGAAGAATAAGAAGGTAATTGGGAAGATGAAAGACGAAATGTTAGGAAAACCCATAGTAGAGTACGTGGGTCTGAAACCAAAGATGTACAGCGTGCTAAAGTTAGACGGCGTAGAAAAGAAAGCTAAAGGTGTAAAAAAGTATGTGGTTAAGAAGGACATTACGCACGAGTCCTACCTCAACGTATTACGAACACGCAAGGAACAGCGGCATAAGATGAACAGCCTGCGCAGCTATGGTCATCAGATACATAACGTCACGCAGGAGAAGGTGTCACTGTCTGCATTTGACGGTAAGAGGTGGATGTGTGATGATGGTATCCATACGATAGCATTCGGACATCACACGATAAGCAGTTCTTCCATGACGAACCCACGTGTGGGGCCATCGTGAAGATAATACAAGATGGGCTGACCCTTCTTAGCTATCGCACTTCGGATCTGATAAGTTTCCAAAGACCAATTAGGATCCGTAGCTCTTTTGGATCCTCCTTCTAATTCACCCGGCTCATAGAGATATCGAACCGTGACATTACCTAATTTCTTTTCATGGGGGAAGACCGCCCTCGAACTTCTGATGAAGGACTTGTGTTCCACGTGTTTCTTTTTTATGGCATCCCTGGGTTTCATTCCCGTAGCCCTGGCCGCCTCGTTGTTCAAAGCCGCAATGACCTGGGGGAGCCGCTGTGTCCATTCCCTGTTGCGTTTGGAGGGATCTTCCAGCTCTTTCCAATACTGGTACCCAAAGAGACGCTCGGCTAGGGTCTTATTGAATCTTTCGACGATGCTCTGACCCCTGTGGTACTCTGCTTTAGCTCTTCTAATCTTAGTGTCGTGGTCTTTCAGGGTCTTGGTAACCACGCCCATAAACTCCGTCCCCGCATCCACTTGCAGCAGCTTAGGCCATTTCAAGACGCGCTTATAAATCCTACCTAGGGCTTCTGCGACTTCCCCAGAATCCTTGCTGGTTATGGGTTCGGCGTCCTTGTATCTGCTTGCGATATCAACTACGGTCAAAGCGTACCTATAGGTCTTTTTTCTCACCTTATCGTGCGGCAAGAAAAGCAAATCCGCCTGATGAACTTCATTGGGGGTATTTACGGTGAAGCTGGGCCTGGGAATGTACTTAGGCACGGGAAGATAAACCTGCCAGAGGGTTTGTTTTTTCAACCAGTTCTTAGCCGTTTCGTCTGATACCCTGGCCGCGGTCGCGAGTTTCTTGATAGCTGACGCTCCTCTCCAATAGCCTTCCGGCCCATAGTAAATCCTTTTAAGTTTGTCCTCTACGCGGCCCATTATATGAATTCCAAAACAAGATTGATCTTACGTCCGTTAAAATCCACCGTCTTTCCGTCCACTTTAATGGTGATGTTTATGCTTTCTACCAAATTAGATAAGTCATAGCTCAAAGAAATGGGAGTGTATTCTACTGGGTCAAATGGATTACCTTGGGGCAGAAACTTGGACATAAGAGAAGACTTTTCTCCATCGTTGTAACTATGGACCAAGTCGCAATAGACTTCGTAAGAGGATGCGACTTTCCATTTCACATCATATGTACTGCCGCTATTTATTGTGGTACTAGTAAGGCCCAGGAGTTCTACCAATGAACTGTCCTTTAAATTAGCGCTTCCACTATTTTTCTTGAATGTCATTTCATGGGGTAATCCTGTGGTAAGAGTGTATCCATGCTTTGCTAGCTCCTTAGCCAGTGTTATTGGGGTGTAATGGGAATCTGGTATTTTTGGTTTGGTGCCGGAAGTTCCGATGACAAAGCCATTAATTAAATTATACCAAGAATTGTACAAAGAGCAACTAACCAACCGAACCTTTTCCGCGCGGATGGGAGGATTCAGACAAGTGGTAAAGTTATTCTTGTCGCTTTCCAAAAAGACGATCATTATATTAGATACGCCAAGGCCACGCCTCCCGCCAGCCCTGCGACTCCTACAAAGACCAATTCATTGTCTTTTTGTTTCTTAGAAGGCTGGTAGTAATTCTTGAACTGAGGCTTTTTCATTCTAAAGTCGGGGTGTGCTTGCGCATAAAGTTTGAAGGCGTAGTCTGTGTTTTCGAAGTTCTTGTCTGCCTGCATTTTGTCTTGGTAGTTCTTATCCAACCAATCCCTGTAAGCTTGTCTTTTTTCATTCCAAGCCGCCACGTCCCGCTGATATTTCTCCAGCGCTAAGTCGTGTCTCTTCCTTTCGGCGGCACCGCTTTTGTCGCCTCTGACTAATCTATCCAAATATTGACCACCATAATTAGCTCCAGTGAATGCTAAAGCTGCAATGACTCCACCTGCGACTAAGCTAACCATTATACATTAGGTAGGTACTTTTCCTTCCGTAGGTAATCCTTTACCATGATAGCCCCGCCAACGGCAGCGGTCATCTTAGCAAAGTTAGCGAAGCTCTTGCTTGGGTCTTCAGTAAAGTCTTCTTTGAGCACTTTCTTACCTACCCAACCAATACCCGCAACAATAGAAGTAATGATAGCTGCTTCTTCAACAGTTTTCAACAACGCGGTCGACATTATATTACCAAGCGAGAAGGAAAATCTAGGTCGCCACGGGTGATAAATCTACTCCATTTCAGGGATCTTACTCTTTTTCGTCTCTACAGGTGCGTGATATGTTGGCGGCACATGCACGGCCTCCCACTTTACTTCTGGCTTCATATTCCACCATTGTAAGTAAAGGCTGCCCGCTGCTATAGCAATTCCTAACGCACCAATGACGTACCCAGGATTAATGGAGGATTCCTTTTCGTCCTCCACCTTTTCCACCTTCTTTGCTTTGTTCTTCTTATTCATCTCCGCGAGCTTCTTTCCCGCGGCAACTCTGCCCGCAGATTTAGGCTTGGTAATCTTCTGCTCCTCCTGAGGTTGTTCTTCGGTACCACTCATCTTATACTAAGGGACTTGAAGGACTTGACAAGTAACTTGATGACGACTTGACAACGACTTGACTAAGTACTTGAGAATGACTTAAGGACGACTTGACTAAGTACTTGAGGTGACTTGACAACGACTTGACTAAGTACTTGAGGCGACTTGATCATCAGCAAGTGCCGCCTGGAAGACCTTTTCGACTTCTCTATCCTTCTTGAAGTCCTTCCAAGATGTTCCAAAGGAACCTAGTACCTCCTTCAAGTCAACGTGCTGAGCTACGTGAAGTGCCGCAGAGGCGACTGCCATTAACTTACCGCACTTCAAAGACAACCACCCGCAGGTTATCTTAAGTTCTTGGGCGATGACATAGTCATCTCTTATGTCCTTCTGTAGTCGCTCCACGTCGTCTATGGGCAGCGCAAGTCCAAGCAATTTAGTCGCAAGTCGGATAGCGGAGTCTGCTACGGTGTCCGTGGTCTTACTTGCAAGGGCGGCCTCGTACCTCTTATGGAACTTCTTAACTTCCTCTTCTGACAACTTATTAACTTGCTCATGGGTAAGTTCCTTGCCTATCATTTCTTTACACTTCCCCGAAGACACGAGGATGTTAAGTTGTTCCTTAAGGTTGCTTTCATCTAGCTGCGTGGGGGCTTCATCTATGAGCTGCTCAATGTCCATATATGTTAACGTCATACGGAAACCTCAAAGAGAAGACCATTTTGGAATGTTGGTGCGTCTTTAAATGCCGCATGTATTCGTGCAGCTGTTCCTTGCTTATCTCGCCGCCGTAGTCGCTTAAGATGGTTTCCAGGTCAGACTTACTTGGAGTATAAAATACTACGAGAGAGCCTATGTTTTCCCTAAAGGGCTTAGAGACACTGGTAAGCTGCTGGGAAAGCAACCAAACGCTGATATTGTCATGCCTACCGCTAAAGGCGAGTTTAACGAGCTCGGAAGTGCGTCTTTTTACGTCGTCCCCACAGGCAATGTCATCCAATATGAGTAAAGTCTGCGTATCCTTAGGGAATTGCTTATGCCAGAACTTCAAATGGCTGGATAACTCGTTAGGGTCTAAGATATCTACAAAGAAGTCGTCATCATTCCTGCCTATGCCTTCCCAGGTGCGGTTATTCACGTAGGTGGGGCATAATAGTACTATGTAGTCGAAGCGGTATCTAAAGGGTCCTAATAGCTGCTCCACGATGAACTGGGTCTTTCCGCAGCCGGTGGGTCCTACTATCAGAACGTTACAAGGCATGTGATCTGGGTTCATATATAGATGGACCCAGTGGAAGCAGTAAGAAGGATTGCCGCCGACGCAAAAGATAAAAGAGACACCATAGAAATGCAAAGGGAGGAGATAGACCGGTTAAAAGAGCGCGTACAGGAATTGTACGATGAAATGTGTGGTCTGAAGCGCGCGGAACGGTTTGGTGCGCTTTTGACGATGGCGACGTGGGCTAAGGAGTCCATTAAGGACTTCATTCGATATCCCCCATAGATATATGGACTGCATTACGTGCGAACTACCTGCTGACTGCATCATCGTTACCCCTCCGACGCCTCGTAAGAAACACACCTGCCGTCACTGTAATAAGGTATTCTCTGAAGAAGACTTCGTTGGACATTGGTGTCCCGCGGATACTAAAGCACGAAGGACTTTAGACGACGTTCGAGAAGAGTAAGAGGCCGCAAAGAAGATCTTACTAAGCCCCAGCAAGAGGAATTAGCATAGGTCTTTCTTTTTTATTGTTATTTTGTTAAATGCTGCAAAGAGGTCTCAAGTAAGGGTCTATTTTTTATTGTTATTTTGTTAAATCGAAGAATGGTTAACATGATTATCTTTTTGCTGGCTTCAACAATGAGAAAGAATGATACCTCATCTTTTAATGGGGGGCTTAACAAAATAACAAGAAATAATAGACCCTATCCTAAAACCCCTTACAGGGTTTAACAATTTAACAATAAAAAATAAGGTATATATAATGAAGTGCATGCAATGTGATAGAGCTTTTAGTAGCAAGCAGCGACTGCAATACCATCTTTCCAAGAAAGTCTGTCAGAAGACAATCAGCACTGTTTGCGGTGACTGCGGTAAGGAACTGTCCACCGTACAGGCCCTACGATATCACCGCGAGCATAGAGTCTGCCTTAAAGGCCATTGCCGCCGATGCGATGAACCCCTCTTCGAAGAAAACTGGCATAAATACCGTTGCCGACGTTACCACCTCGAAGAAGTCGTCTGTGAAACCCACGGCGATTTAGCAGAGCGATGTTGCCCCCTTGAAACCAGCCGGGCTTTAGTGCTGCGTAAGAAAGAAATAGACCAAGATTTCGTATGCTTTGACGACTACGAAGGAGTAAGATGGGAGAACCGAGAACACTGGGACGGCATCTGCGATAAATGTGGTTGTCAACGTAGCGAACAACATATTTGGTGTTGCCTGTACGAAGGTCCCAAGCCTTTAGGCCATTACCTTGCAATACGAAAAGAATGGTCTAATATATGATGTTACCTTACATCGCAGCGTTCGCAGGAGGAGCCTTGATTACGATATCGATTGATTTCATGTCGGAAAAAATGAGGTCCGACGTAGCAGACCAATACCTAGAAGCCCATGAGGACGACTAATCACACAATGGATTAGCCTCCGCCTTTCTTTCAACGTCGAACTTCCATCGACCGTTGACTTTACCATAGCTACGTATGTGAGTGTACTCTTCGCCTTGCAGTACGTACCGTACGCAGTCAGGAGCCCATAAACTGTACTCTTGGCTGCCGTCTAAGAGGACCAACCTTAAACGGTTAATGTCCTCGAAGACGACGTAATTTTTTATTTCGTATGAAATGCCTTGTATTAATTCGCGCCAGTGAGTTTGTTCAACTATCATTATATTTATGAAATATCTTTCGGTGCGTTTGTAGCGTCTCCTGTGACTTGAAAGCCTTAACGCAGCCAGGACAAGGTATGCGAATGCCGTCGACGTAACGGTCGATTTCCCTGCAGATCAGATCGTAATCGTTGCAAACCATCGTAAGATAACCATTCATTTCATATTGCGTCAATACCGCTTTTTGTTTGTCAGACAATGCGCCGTTACCCTTTGGCGTCTTCAGTTCCAGACATAACCCATTGTATTTTTTATGGGAGTTAAGAATTAGGATGTCGGGTTGACCTGCCTGGTAGCCCTTTTGCCAGCACGTTATCCTTTTACTGGTGGTATCTTGCAATTCCCCGAGTCCAGGCGCTAATATCAGTGTAGGGTGAAACCGGCGTACGTAATCGATGACCTTCTTATGTAAGTCAAACTCATTCTCGATCTTGAAGACCAACTTATTTGGACCATCCAACGAGTACTTTCCCGTCTTCCTTAACGTAGGTAGGACATCCTCGAAGACCCAATCTTGAAATGCCTCTGCTGTCGGTAGCTTGGAGCTAAATATTAACTGATACAAACCAGATTCCGTCACGTACAGGGATTGTGGGTGTGAACCAGAAGGGAGGCGATTCACCTCTATTCTAAATTCGTTAAGTCTCTTCTTATGCTTATCCCGCACGTGGACTTTAATAGCATCTTTGGTGTCTGCGTAACCTAATGCCTTTGCTACCTCTTTCGCCTTAAAGTACAGCTTGTCGCTTTGCACTATGCATTGCAGTTTAGTTTCGTTGTTTTCGAATACGCGGAGCATATTATACGTAAGGGATATTTTAGTAGGCAACGCTTTTTAGCTGATTCATTTCTACACTCAGTTGCGCGTCAGACACGACGAAGACGTAGCAGTTTATTTTTTCGCTGTCGCCGGCACTGGCGTTCTTGGTGCGTTTGATCTCCAATGTTATGCCATCCTGCGTATTTACCAGGCGTAAACCCTGGCCATGTAGATCTTCGTCGTTAATGGTGCGCATGTCAATCCATAACGCGTACTTATCCTTAAAGAATTCCTCGGGGCTAATTTGGTCGCCAAACTTGCGCATTGCCTCCCTGTAAACGTCTGCGGGCTTTATCCCCTGGGAGTAAACCTTGTTTGGAACGCCGTTGACATTTACCCCCACGTTAGTAATGTTAGGGTTGTGAAAGGCTTCGGAGTTGCGCTTGCCGGCTTCGTAGGGTTTGGCAAACACCAACATCAACCCCGTGAGACTTCTTCGGGGGAGGTTAATACTTTGGTTAATAACCTCATCCGTCTTATCCAAGAAGCTAAACGTCTTATACATCACTACGTGGTCGTAAAGGAACGCCTTTCCGGCGCTGTATTCCATGCCAGCGCTACGGGCCAGCTCTTCACTGTATACCGTTTCGTATTGTAACTCTAAGTTGGTAATAGAGTATGGGTGAACGGCTCCACTAATTGCGGTGGACATCTCTCCAAGGATGTTGGTCGTATCGGCCAAGGTTACTTCGAACTGTAACTCACTTAACTGCCTCGGGTAATACGCGCCATGACTCGTAATTACTTCGAAATCCAAAGGGATAACGTACTTGCTACCATAGGCGGTCTTTATTCGCTTCGCATCTGCTACTGCGGTTTCTCCGCTGGAGTCCGTGGGCTGTGTCTTAACAGGCGTGCGGACTTTACGCAGGATAAGACTACCAATTCCTTGTTCTATCCTTTGCGCGCGGTCGAAGGCTGTCAACCATAGGTCCTTATAGGTGGTATACAGATCGTACCTATTTAGATCCAAAAGTGATTCCCCGGCAAACTTGATTCTCATCTTAGAGACGAGGTTACGGCCGACGTTATTGACGCAACACCTTTCATCCGTAGTGCTTGGCTGCACCGCTAGGTCAAACCTTAGCGCCAGGGTGCCAGGAACCAATACTAGGTTATCCGTTAGGCGGGGTACGCCTACGTACAGGGTTTCCCCAGGTCTAGCGCTGCTGGGGGTGAATGTAACACGGTGAAAGGTGCGTTCTGCTTTCAGTCCGCCAACCTGCTTAGGTAATACGTTGGGGTTTAACTTTGAGCTTATCATATATAATGGAAGTAGAAGGAACGGATTTTGACCCCACCACCGAAGAAGGTCAAGTCGATATTAACGACGAAGAATACGACGCATGGACTAAAGGCGCGGAAACCGACCCCCTAATCTACGATATGGCTCTAGAAAACAAGTATGGTAATAGATGGAAAAGCTTCAAGGCCGCCTTGAATCGCATGTGGCAATCGAAAAACCACGGCAGCCCCGTCCCTGAGTACTTGGAGCTTCAAAACATAGAGCAGCCTGAGGCAGCCGCGCGGGAAACTGTAGAGTGGGCAACGCGAGAGTTAAGGATGCGTCATCCCCACATTGACACTGACGCGATAAGACTCACAGAAAAAGGAAACAAAGTCCTCATAAGCGTCAGAGACCTGAGACAACCCGACAAAGACCGCTGGACGAAACCACAGCTCCTTTTTGACGAAAATGGCTCGATCAAGGTTAACGTGGCAAGATTAAGGGGCTTTCAAGAGGCCGCCCGAAGCATGTTAGAAGGTATGGAAGCATTGAATGAAAGGATTGCGCTAGAAAAACGCGCTATCGAACTGCAAAAAACGTTAATGGAAAGGGAAACAGAGTATGAAAAACAAATACAACAGCTAACCGATGCTCAAAAGAAAGAAATCAAGGGTAAAAACGAAGTCATGCTACAATTCAAGCGAGAAGCTGAAACGGCTTTAGACGAAAGAGACCAAGCCAGACAAGCCTTCGATCTTGCCATAAAAGACCTGGATATGAGCAAGGAAGAAGCCAAAAACTTGCATATTACCATAGCTGGCTCTTTGGAGGAACGGCGGCAGTTGGTTGCCGAAATTAACACTAAGGAAGAACAAATCCGGCAAAGAGATCAGGCTATTGAAGACCTGGAGGGACAAATAGAGCGGCAGCAGGAAATAATCAATGACCAAACTCGTACCGAGGAAGAAAGGGAAGCAGCTCAAAAGGAAGTGGAGGCCCTTGAAATACGTCTTGCGGAATTGCGGGCTCAAAAGGAAAACCTGGAAAGAGAATTGGGGCTTACCACCAAGGAAAAGGTAAAAAGAGCCCTTTTGAAGTATGGCATTCCGCTGGCATTTGCGGTCGCTATTAGCACCGTAGTAGGAGTTATCCTATCCGCGCTTAAGGCCACAGGCGCAGGCGTAAAGAAATTAGGCAGTGGGCTGACGGACTTGGGAAAAAAGATGGCAGCCGGTCTTCCTGGGCTGCTGGGTTCGGTTGTTTCCTTGGCACTTAGGGCCGGCGGAGAACTGTTGAAGTTTGTGGGCAACAACATTTGGATCTTGGTCGTCGCTATTGGGGTGGTCCTCCTGAAGAAGATGAAGGGTTGATCTTATCCTTGTATGTTATGTCGGGCTTATCGTCGTCGGGTGTCCGAGGTGTTCTCGACTGGGGATAAGTAAAGATAGTATTCGCACCGCCTTGATAATGCGGAACTAGTGGTATGGCTGTTATAGTAGAAATGGTTTTATGATTCCAAGTTTCATTGGGGTTGTTAGCTAATTTATTTATGAAAACCGTGCGGATGCTAAGCCTACTATCTGGGAAAAGTTGTAGCTTAGCGTACTCACAATTAACCACCATTTGAAACGTCAACACGTAAAACGCCTCGGCACTATATCGATATGGTTGCGCCGAGAAATGAGAAGGCTCTCGATCATTAGCCGATATCCTAAAGGGCGCCAAAGGCTCATTATTCTCATCTATCAATCTAAGCCCTATGTTAGATTGATACGCTGGGGAAAAGTTAATACTACAAATGATCAGTGCAAGACCTCCAACTTCAACCCACATTCCAATATCACGCCAGCCGCGATGCTCAAGAGTCTTATCTGTTAAGTAATAAACATGGTGGGTTTCCCTCTGATGTGGATTCATATATTTAAAGACTAAGCACTGTCAAAGTGCTAATGGTTAAATGGTTATAGGCCGCATCTCTTTGATTTTCTATGCTATTCACGCAAACACTCCCCGAGTCGTCTACTCTTATTTGTAGCTTTACCTTCCCGTGACAGTTAGTGACCATATGAAAAGTCCAAGTCGTAAGATTCTCAGGGCTATTCGGTGGCGGCTCTACGGAAAAATGCACAGGCTCCCTGTTGTTCGTCTTCGCGCGCATAGGCTGCAGTATGCCATTCTCATCCAGGAACCTAAAGCCCACGTTGGCATGGCCGGTCGTACCAATGCAAATACTGCATATTATCAATTTCTTTCCTGAGTAATTCAAATTCACGGACATGCCCGTGACATCAACCCAAGATGCTTGGGTGTATTTTTTCTCGCCTGTGTAAGTCGTATAGACACAATCTACTCCAGCTACGTAGGGGTTGTTCATCGCCATATATAATAGCTCAGACCAATGCTTGCAGCTGCTAGGCCGGCTTTTAGTAAGTTATGGTCATATTCCTCACGTATCGCAGGCATAACCTTCTTTACTGGTTTCTTTGGTTCGGGTTTTCCTACATGCGCCTTCTTCGATGGTTTTTCTACCTCTTTTTTTGGTTTCTCTACGAAGTGAGTAATGCCCTTGGTCATGTCAGAGTTCACGTCATTCACCCCAAACTTCATATCCTTAGTAGCTCGCTGCAGCTTGTTGTTATAACCCACAACGGAATTAGTGTTAATAACCAAATTACTTGGCATTAACCAACAACCAGGCGACAAAGCGTAATCCAGTCGCACTTTAGACTGCTGCACCGCTAATTGATATCTCTGCACCGATTTAGATATGTCATTTTCTATTATTGCAGACTCAAATAAAGTTAGGAATTCTTGTTGCGTTTCCTGTGAAGCGCCTTGGGATCCAACAATGGGGTTGCGGGTATTTACCTGCGCTCCCAGGATGCAGTACACGAATGCTTCAATGCTACGGTTAATCCTGGCTAGGTTCCTTAAACCTTTTCCTTTCATTAACACAAACGGATCCCAAGTGCCGGGGTAGTTTGTTTGAATTCTAGTAATTAATGAATTATTACCCTTATCACCACCCATATCGCTAAACTCTAACTCATTACTTGGGTATTCCTGATGTCCGTAGTCAGCCGGCTTCTCACCATTGGCACCCCAAACGTAAACGATGCCAAGGCCATGCGTCTTACCCTCTTTGTAACGAAAGTCTCTTTGCTGTGGTTTGAACTCATTAATTAACCTTTCCAGGGCTGCGGCGTTATATCGATTATTCATTGGATTAAATGCCTTATCTCCCGGTAAAGGTACGTTAAGCTCCTTCAACAACCTCCTTACCGTAAAGGCAACGTGAAACTGCATAATTGGAATGTGAAACATGTCCGCGGCAACACCACAACCTTTAGTGGCAGCCCAAATAGCAAAGTCTAACTGCTGCGGCCAATACCGCATATTGGGCCCTGCTAACCATTCCCTGGCCTCTTTACCCGACGTATGCTTCAACATCGTATTCTTATAGATATTTCTTAGTATTACGTTAAATGATTGTTTACCCACTGAAATCTTCAGGTGCGTTACCAGCTTTTCGAAGTTGTTTACACCACCTTCAGCATCGTAAAATGGGTAATCTTCCGTGGTTAATAATAGATTCCTTGGAAAATTAGGTGCTTTATAAACGGGCTTATGAACGGGTGTTTTTGGGTGTAATTTTTCCAATCCCTCTTCCAAATCCTTATTGCTGTAAACTAAGTCATTATACTCTTTGAAGTAAATCCCGTCAGATCTGCTTTCAAACTTCGAGGTTACTGCTTTGGGATACAATTTCTTAAATGCTTCCCAATTCCAGTGGCTGTTATGTGGTTGCTCCTCTATGTTATTTCCAAAAGCGTCGTACATTAGTATATAATGGATGTTATACCATCAGCACCTCCGCTTTATCCTGATTTACCTAGGGAGGGGCCTAACGAATTAAACGCCGAGAACTTCCGCTTGAATAAGGCAAATCTAATCCTCGCTTACTTGGAAGGGCAGACAAAACACTATGAGGAGGTCAGGAAGAAATACGTCAGAGCCCGGAGTACGCTACATAAGATTTCGATAACTTCAGGATCCATATCTGTTGTGTTGACGGGCTCCGGCGTTGCTACTTCGCTTACCGGACCGGGAATAATCGTTGGAGTTCCTTTGGCCGGCGTTGGGGCAGCCTGTGGTATTATTTCTGCTGTTGCTACGGGTATTATGAAACAGTTGTCAAGCAAAATATCAAAACACGACACGACAATAGCTCTGTCAAGGGCTAAAGTAAATACGATCACTGACCTTGTCTCAAAGGCTTTGCGTGACAGAAAGATAGACGACGTAGAATTCTCGCTTATCTTAGCCGAAGAGGAAAAGTACGAGAAATTAAAGTCGGACATGAGGAATAAAAAAACAGTCGTAAAAGATCTTTCCGAGGAATCTCGCAAAAAGATCTACCAGGAGGCAAAAGAAGAGCTTCAAAGAAAGCTTGCTTAGACATCAGTTTTGAAAAGAGCGTGACGGGATTTCGTTTACATATCGAACGACAGTCTGGAAATTACGCGTAATCTTATGCCATAAGATTTATACCATAATACACGGCATGACCTTATTTAGTAAATTATTACTCGTAATATAAATTATTTAGCGAATTATTACGCGTAATATAAATTATTTGCATGACCTTATTTGGCGAATTATTACGCGTAATTTCTCATCTTATGCCATAAGATTCACTATCTTCTTGGAATCCATCCTAAGAGGGGGTGGTTGGGGTCGATTTCGTGAAATATTTCGTAGATTACGTCAGGGTAATAAGGAATATCCTTATCCAGCCGACAAAACATCCACTCGGCTTTTGTCATATCAGAAACCTCGGGAATAGACTTACCGGTAATTTCAGACAAAAGATAGGGAATAGCTTTGTAATATTTCCCTAGCTTTAATTTTTTCAACGTTTTCCGTAGGCTTTGTGGCGTTGGCTCTTCTAAGTGGTTTATAATTCTTTCCATTACTTCGTCGTCTAAATATACCGGCCGTTGACCTTGAATGTGACTCATCCAGTCTCTGAAGTATTTTATTCTTTTGTATGGCGTCTTCTTACGACCTCCGTTGGAATAATATTGTTCCCTGGTAGCACAAGGCACGGCATTACGAATATTTTTACCGCACTCGTAACACTGTGCTGACGTGTCGTCTTCTATTTGCATTTTCTTGTCACAACAAATATACTTATTTGGTTTAGTAGGTACAAACTTGGGTTTCAAGCACTTTACACAGAAATCATAAACAAACTCTTTACAATCTTCGCACTCCATATATAGACTAACATATTTGCGCTGTTGCCCCCAACCACACTTGGAGTGGGGATTGTCCGTAGGTGGATTTTTGACACGGGTCTTGCCCGTGTTGAGATTGCGCTGGAACCCCCATTCCCTATACTACTCCATTTCCTTTGGTAACAGGGCCGGGTTGTTCAAAGCTGGATTAGCGCTAATCCAGGATTAACTCTATAGGTCTTATTAAGAGTTAACCCAGGATTAGCACTAATCAGGCTTTGAACAACTGGGCCCAGGTGCATACAATATTTTGTCTGCACTGTTCTAGTTCTCTGCTACTTACATGAATAATAGCATCCCAGACACAGAGAACCCTGCCATCTGGAGACCATAAAACATTAGCAAGATCTTTTGTCTCAACTTCAAAATGCTAGAAATAGACCAGGAAAACAAAGGTGTTACAACTCTGGTAAAAAATATAACTAAAAATAATAGTTGTAGAAATTACTTAATATCATTTTGTAAAAAAGATTATTAGCAGATACTGTACAGTAGTCATTGAGGTAGTGGGTCTATTTGAGATTTGACTGCCTTGTCATTGTAAATGTTCATACAGATCAGCCACTAATATTGCATATATTTGTAGTTAAAGGGGGTCTAGCATGAAAATCATCTGAAACAACTGAAACTTTAATGTAATAACTCTTACAGGTCTAATAATCACTGGTTGAAGTTTTTTCCTGATATTCGGATGGCAAGTATTATATTTTTGCAAATTTGTATAGGAGTCTGTGACATCATACACTGAACAACTATTTGTAGTCTTCAATTAAATAACTAACTGACTGTATACCTTGAGTAGCTGCCAAGTATCACATGCAAAAATGCTAACAAAATCTTTACAGTTGCGTCTTTCAGCCAAAGCCATGTACTTGCCATCTCTGCTAAAATCCAGGCCTAGAACGATATAATCATATCATGAGCATATAACATTTTATTATATACTTAGGAGAGTATGCGCAAACTGATTGGTCAAAAACTGTGCTTTATTAGTGAACGAAGCACAGTAATGACGCTATCCGCATGCGCAAAGTGCTACTAGGTCCTATGACCGTCTTTCTTTTTGCGTAATTAAATTCAATACCAAAATAGAATTAATAACCAAATAATAAATCAAATAAAACAGCTTTTTCTGTGCTCTGTTTAGTGATAAAAAGCACTTAGAAAGCCTTGTACAAGCACAACAATGCCTACAACTCATGCTTCTCCTTACACTTCTTTCATGCTCACGTCACTTCCTGTGTGCTTGATTACTGAACCGGCGCACGGAAAAAGCTGTTTTATTTGTTAAATATTTACTCTGTATCTTTGAGCTAATTAAATTTAACTTGCATCAAATCCAGACTTTTTCTTTGGTTAAAAAGTCCAGATGTCAACGCAATTAAATAAATAGGAACCACAAACCTTCTGTTGCATGTTTTGGATATTTTATATAACTGACTGACTTGCTAACAAGTGACCAGATTGTGATTCTAAGCTGCAACAAAGTTTCAACATAGCAATTATTAGTAAATATTACAAGCTATTTATAGTTCCTCAGTCATCCTTGAAAGTTGATAATATATTCACAAAATCATTAAAAATTCATAAGCTTGACAACCAAATCAATCAAAACTTTGTACTGTATTTGGTCAGGTGTATGAGTCTTGAAACTGGAACAAACACTGATCAACACATGGAAGATAGCCAATCAGAGACCTAGAGCAAGATCCATGTGAAATCTTAATTTGAATTTCTACACTTTCTATATTACCTTAGAATAATGTAATAAATAATACTATAGAAGTTTTTTTATATTAAATACTGTCTACGTCCCTCTTTCCTGACAATATGCCACCTTAAGATAAAGTACTTAGACTTAGTACTTACTTTTTAGACTTAAAACTAGAGTAAAAGATTTAATTGCTTTTACAAAATCTATAATTGGCCCTTTCCATCTTTCTGTATCACTATGCCCTATGCTACCTGTACATGACTCAATTTGTTGAATGAGCAAGAATGAAGTTTTGAAACTTTTATGAGCAATCTTTAAGTGGTCACTATATACAATATATAAATCATACACTGTAATACTTAATAAAAAGTGTACACAAATTTCTGTTTTTCTTTTATGAATAAAAATAAGTTTGAAAAGCTACAAACATGTTTGCTACATGTTTCTCCTCCAAGATATACAGTAGATTTTATCAGCTTCTCACTGCTTGGAGGGTCCGTGTAACACTCCACAAAGAGCTTTTCAATTTAGTTGGCGTGAATTGGACATATGAAATTTGACTGATTTTTGAACTTTTCATTTTTTACGATCATGTCAAAATTCGAAAATTATCTCATCAATGTCAATTTTCAATTTTCGAATTCAAAAATGAAAAATCAAAATATATATTTGAAATGACTTTTCGATATTTTGATTTTGTCCTCTGAAAATGAACTTTGGAAAAATATCCTGTAGACAGGGGGGGTGAAGATTAGGCGGACTGAGGGTAGGTGGGTCCACTAACAACAACGACAATAATAAAAAACATAGAGGGAGGGGAGGCACCAAGAACCCACCTACTGACCGGACTTTTACGGCACGAGGTTTCTAGTTCGTAATCGTATCATCCCGGCTTCGACTATACTACCTAGGCCACTTTGGAAGACAAGTATGGAGCGTGAGAACGCGATAACCTCATTGGCTAATGCTGTTATCAGTTCATCTCCGTCTAGCTTTACTGTTATCTGATTGGTGATTTTTGATATTTCCTACCGTAGTCGTGCCGATGAATGTCTCTCAAAGAACAGAAGACTTGTAGATTCCTTTCAGAACATCCTCGTTGTAATCCATAATTCTCGGTTAAAAACACTCCAACTTCACGAAGCGTATATCCAAAATCTTCTATAAGATGTTTGATTTCGTGTTCATAAGGATCTAAAACACTTCTGTTTGACGCCATGTCGTTCATTCAAATCAACACAAGTAACAATACTTCAATCTCGCGCCTTTTTTTACAAAGTGGAAGCCGGGATGATACGATTACGAACTAGAAACCTCGTGCCGTAACAGTGCGGTCAGTAGGTGGGTTCTTGGTGCCTCCCCTCCCTCTATGTTTTTTATTATTGTTGTTGTTGTTAGTGGACCCACCTACCCTCAGTCCGCCTAATCTTCACCCCCCCTGTCTACAGGATATTTTTCCAAAGTTCATTTTCAGAGGACAAAATCAAAATATCGAAAAGTCATTTCAAATATATATTTTGATTTTTCATTTTTGAATTCGAAAATTGAAAATTGACATTGATGAGATAATTTTCGAATTTTGACATGATCGTAAAAAATGAAAAGTTCAAAAATCAGTCAAATTTCATATGTCCAATTCACGCCAACTAAATTGAAAAGCTCTTTGTGGAGTGTTACACGGACCATTAATGGTTGCAATATTTATCATCAACAAAACAAGATGAAAAATGAACCCTTCAACATGTGTATTCAAACATATTCACACCTGGAAATCAGCAGCACTTAGAATGTGTCTTCCATCAGGACTCCACCTTGCACCAACTAGACCAGCTGATCCTTCATCTATTTTACATGTCCAGTCTGGCTTTTCAAGAGACCAAACCTATTTTTGAAACAAAAATAAAGCTTCATCACCAGATCTTCCAAAAATTAAATTGGCTTTCAATAAGTTGAATTTCTGCAGTCGTATTTGTAGAACAAATAAAGTATGTTTATCGAGGCTATACTACTGTACTGTGTGCTTATTAACAATGATCCAATTGTACAGGTACATAACAATTACTAAATTATTAGAAAGTAGACTAGGCTATGTAGGACTAATTTTTACCTGTATTAATGCTCTTTTGAACATTGCACACATGACATACAAAGAATCTGAAGACCACTGTAAAGACAGGATGAAAATTAATGCAATGTACTTAATATTGCATTTGAGAATGCTTTTGTAAACTGAAACCCACCCCTCCCCCTCCCCTCTACCTTCACCTTCACATCAACGCACGCCCTAGGGCTTCTCTATCACTCACAGATCTAACTATGAAACAAACTCTGGGCAGCCACCCAAGACAAAAATCGTGAAGTGCACTTTGCAATAGACTGCCATCAATCCAACAAGTTGACATCATTTACAAGTGTTTGGATTGGCCCCGACAGGCCCGGTGAGGGTGGCTCATAATACTTGTAAACAATCGACCGAAGTTTTGGCACCTTTTGAATCGCACACACGTGTAAATGGTGCAAGGTGTTTGATTGACAGCAGTCTATTGCAAAGTGCATGCCGCAATTTTTGTCTGGGGTGGCCGCGTAGCAATGCAAACGCTAGTAAGTCAGGGCACAACAAAATCAAATATTTGAACCCTGAAACAACCTGGGCTAGCTGATCAAAGTCATGGCATAACCCTGTAGCAATCTTTGAGGTGATCAAAGTCAGGCCAGGGCAAACTCACAGATTGAAACTTAAAAAAACTCTGGGCTGATCTAAGTCAGGACAATGACTAACTCACAAATAAAACCCTGCGACAACCCCTGGACTAATCTAATTAAGTTAGGGCACAGCTTTTAAACTCACAGATCTAACCCTAAAACAAACTCGGGCTGATCAAAACTAATTTAGCCAAAGCTCACAAATCAAATTGGAATGGAAGAAGGAAATTTATAAATAGCTTGTTAGGTTTTGTGGAGGAAGGAAAACTTTAAAATTAAACGACTGAAAGCGCTGAAGTATGTGTTAACTGCATCAAAACATATAAACCAGTGCTGTGTGCGATAGAAGCGAAACTTGACCCATCCAGTGACTATTGTTCTTACTATACCTCTATGCTTTGTATATTATCTAGACATGTGTAAAGCTGAAGGATCTGAAGGGTTTTGACATCTCGTAGTATTAGTCGATAACCAACACAGTTTGCCTGGAAAGTATAAAAGAAAACGTCAGTTTTGAAAACATATAAAACTGACCTCCATGCAGCGGATGACAGCTAAAGTCTCACCATGTATTTTCCATTTGGAGAAAACTTGCACAACTGGTTTGTTTGTTTGAAGAGTTCAGAGAAGTTCATTGTTTGTTTGTGCTTTGGACAAGTCTTCGCTTAACTGTTTACGAGTAAAATCCTAAAAACAAAGCAAACAAATTGATTACAGCCCATTTCGAACAACCCGCCATTTGTATATGCCCTCTGTCGCTTCTCCGAAACCACAGACGACAAAACAATAAATCGATATCTTTACGGAAAACCAACTAATAATGACAAAATATTTCCAATTTTTCTATATTACCGATTTCAAAATTCGACAAAATTTTTTTATTTATATCACGTAAAGAATAGAAGAAAAAAACAAAAAGGTAAACCTAGGTGAGAAAAATCTGCATGTGTACGAGGGTTTTTTTCGGTTTAATATTCTGAGATATTCGATGTTGACCCGATAAGATATCGATCACGGGATTTGAGTCGCGCATGTTTTATAACGAGATACCTCAGCTTGTTACAGCGAAGGAATCAGTGTTAAAGTTGACGTGTGTTTTGTTGAAAGGGGGAAGATATAATTGTGTTAAAATCTATTTCAATACTTTGTTAGTTTTATTTTATAATCATGGTTTTCGACAAAATAAGAAATTTGTCAACACATATGGTAAGTCGTACGATATACATTTTCGTCAAACCAACTCAGTGTAAAGCTTTATTGTAGGGACTTCTAACCTTTGATGGAGTTGATCTTTATTCTTTCCAGGATTTTGAGGGCCAGAAACTGGCAGAGAAGCTATTCCACATCATCATCCTTTCCTTTGGCGTAAGTTCCACTTCATTAACTACGTGTTTTATATATGTATTAGCCGTTTGATTCGCTCTACAGTAATTCTGTAGGGGAGGGGGGTCAGAGAAAAAACAAAATTACAGAATTTGTATAGAAGAAAATTATGAGTTCCTGGGGGATAGGGAGGTCATTTTACAAATTTCCTCCATGGTGGGGTATGGATATTTCTGGAACTACACATTGTATAATCACGTCCAACTGAGCAACAGTGTTTATGCAACAGGAGCAGTAAGAGCTTTTAAACATGAACATGCCCAAAAATCTATAACCTGAGCAGATTACAATACAACAACTTTATTTCAAGAAGGAAATGCAATAACCTAAAGTCCTTTTTTTTAAAGTCCGTTTTTCACTAGGGTAGCACTTAATAGCTAGTGGCTAACAAACCTGTGGCCCTCATTCCATGATCGAATCGGAATTTAGAAGTTGATTTTTGCGGAGGGAGGAAAACCGGAGAACCTGGAAAACCCTCGAAGCACAGGAGAAAACCAACAAACAACTTTACTCATATACAACACCGATCCCGACAGGACTCGAACTCGGGTCGCATTGATGAGAGGCAAGCGCTCACACCGCTATATGCCACCCGTGCTTCCCGTAACCTACTGTATTACAATTTTTTAACTTTCAGCCACTCAGATTGGCAATGTGTTATGAGGCTGTACAGTGGTACTCCATCAATTTAGAGGACTCATAACCTAGAGGAAATTTCTATTAGCAGATGGGAGGGCTTTTTGACCATTTTAGAAACAAGTGATAGAGATTATCATCACCAAGGCCCCTGAGATTACGTGGGACACTTTCTTTGTTTCATACAATTCTCTGTCTGATATTAACCTGCCCTAAATTTAACTGAATTCTTAATTTTTTTCTAATACCTTTTTCTTTTGCCATATTTATGCAGAAAAGTATCCCCTGTAACAATCCCAGATGCATTTGTGCAACAACACCCTCCCCAGTCTTTTTAAATGGGCAATTTAATTGGGGGATTACAATTTATTGGTGGGGCTTTGGGACAAGTCATTTTTTAAAAATAGGGAATGGGTCACCATTTCTTTAGAAAGGGTGGTAGGACAAATTGCACCTCATGAAAAGGGGGACAGTTCAGGAAAAATCTTGGTTACTATAAGAGACCTGCAGGGCTCAAAATAGAAAACATTATAAAATAACTGTTTTGAATGTCGTGTTCTGATTGGTTTAGAGCGCGTGCTTAATGAGAGCACATTGCACGCGCGCGCACTTTCCGTTGCATCATCCTTATCTATTATTGTAATTTGTATTTTATAAAAGAAATAAAAAACTTGCTTGCTGTGCTGTGTGGAGTCATACATGTAAAGCACTTGGGGATTGGCAAAACACTCGAGAAGTGTCCAGAAGCACTCCGCTATGCATTGTGCTTCTCCTAACACTTCTCTTGTGTTCTGCCAACCCCTGCATGCTTTATGACAGCACACAACACGCGTGTGCGTTTTCTATTTCTTCAATTTTAGCCTGCCATAGTAGATAAAGAAGCATGGTACATGTAAAAGAAGGTCATCCCAGTAAACTTTGCATACCATTTCAATATTCATTTGGCAGTGCATTGTTATTTTCTCCTACCAAACCTGACATATGTCCTGTCATTTGGCCATTGGCAGGCAGCTATTTCAAGCCCTGACATGTCATTATTTAGATTGGGGGAGAGGGTGGTGTAACGCGGTGGGCATGCTGTGCTTGGTTCTATGGTATATAGTAGCACAGCCAATCAAAATGCAGAATTTGTCCTCTTACTTTAGCTTACTTACTGTATTTAGTTTAGTTTATTTACAGGAATGATTCTATTAATATTACAGATAGTTGGCTTTGTCTGGGGTTATTGTATCCAACAGTTTGGAGCTACTGTTATTTTTCTGTTTGCTGGATTCTTTGTTAGTTGTCTGGTAAGTAACTTGTTCAACTAACTGAAAATTTATATGCAGATGTACACAGACTGTCTGTTAATTTCAAAATCAAGGTTACACACACACAAAACTGGCAGATTTTGAGTAAAAAAGATTACCAAAGAGAGGGATAAATCACCTACATAGTCTTTTCCTTCCTGTTAACAAGTGTAATTTTGAAATCTGTATTTTACGCTTTTAAATTGTTTCTCTTAGGTTGTTCTTCCACCATGGCCCTGTTTTCGAAGAAATCCTCTGGTATGGCAGAAACCAAGGCCAACCAAACAGCCAACAGATAGTAAGAAAGATGAAAAATCAGGGAAGAAAAAACAAAAAGCTAACTAGAAATATCACTGTTCATGTGTACATGTAGACATTATTTATATCCCAGTTCTGAAGATTACGAAATGTACTTCTCATAGATAGAGTATAATAAAGTTTATTGTCTTTACTCAATAATTATTTTGGACTGATTTACATGGCGTAAATCACTCCATGTGAGAACTGATGATGAGGACGTCAAAAGACATTAAACTAGTATCAGTTTTTTGAAAAGGCAGAACTGCTTATTCTTCTGCTATAAATTTTTATTAAGTTTAGAGAAAATGAAAAATCTCCTAGAAAGGCATAAAGAAAAATTTGAAATTTTATTTCAAACTTGAGAAACTTTAAAACATTTCTTTAGTCTATGAATGTTTGGTATAAAGGTACATATATGTAGTTAATAAAACGTCTGCATTAATTTCGTGGTGCAAAATATTCATATCTGTTAATGATCATATCCACTGTATTGAGTATTCGAAATTTTAAAATTCAGTGGTGGTCGAGCCTACAGTCATTCTCCTAGAAACCTTCTGCTCTATAAGATCAGTCTAATGAGGTGCATTTTGGCCAATCAAAACTCTTAACTGATCCACTATAAAATTTATTTATGCTCAACTGCAAAGTTTATCATTTCTACCATTATAGTTATAGTGTATGCTACAACTGAACAGTTTGGCAAAGTGTTCCAGGGGTCACGCCACTTGTAGGGTTTTCATTAGGGGTTGTGCATTGGAGAATGCTCTGGTAATTGAGCAAAATTCTCTGGCTTCAACTACGGTACCATTAAAGACTTTGGTAATTTTTTTAAATGTTCACCTCGCCCCTTGACTCTCCAGCATTTCATCATCTTCCATTATCTCAAAGTGTAACGAAAACCCTGACTTGCATGACAAAATTAATATAACCAATTTTGACTATGAAAGCATAACTTCAGAGTAACAGGGTGCTTACCATTATTTATCTCATAGATACTGAGATTTACACACGGAAATCTACTTTAGTAAATTCTCGTTCGTGTGCTGAATTTAGCCAATGAGAAAGGCGAACGATGTTTTTCCTAGTGAAAAAAGACCGTTCACATTTCTGATTGGACGAACGATGTATTTTCACTAGTGAAAAATTATCGTTCGTCCGATCAGAAACAAGATCGACGAAGCCTCACTGTGTCAACAAACTGGCGCCTTTGCAACTTGAGCGAAAATGGCTGCAGAAAGCTCCAGATTTGTGTCACTCGACAATTCAGTAGAGTCGAACAAGAAAATACAAATACTGTGAAAAAGACGACAAGAGATGTTTCCTTGTTAACCAAGTTTCTTCAAACTAAAGGTGAAACTCGCAGCGAGATAGCCGACATTCCTCCTGCCGAGCTGAATGAACTCAGTGAGTTTTTCGTGTGTGTACGAACCAAAGAAGGCCAAGAGTACGAACCGTCGTCGCTACGGGGGATGTTGTCTAGTTTTGAAAGACATCTTAAATCAAAGTCCTATCCAAACAGCATTATCAATGATCTTGTGTTTGAAAAAACGCGAAAAACACTATCCTCCAAGCAGAAACAGCTAAAGAAACTAGGGAAGGGAAACAAACCTAACGCTTTCGTCGCCATTACAGATGACGAAATTAAGATATTATACGACAAAGGACACCACTTACTCCGCTTTACGAAAACCCTCCAAAGCAGCGGAAAAGAATAAGAATTCAAAGTGATTCTGATGATTAGTAATTTCTATCACTAACGTAGCCACAGTATGCATTTTTTTATTCTAATTGTCAGTTAACTTAAGGTGACTGCCTACTTTTGGAAATTGATTTAAGCTTTTTTTAAAACTTCGATTTTCCGAATTGAAATTTAATGCTGATTCCAAATCTGGAAAGAAAAATAGGGTGTCCCGAGCTCGTTTTCGAGATAATCAGCATTTAATGGAAGCCTACGCACGAGCTTTTCGAGTAAAAATTGCGCCACCGGAAGTGATTAGAAAAAAATTAAGATGAACAAGATAATAGTTATTTGCAGACTATATGATTGCATGAATGAAGGCTAGTCAATCATTCTACAATAATACATGGATATTTTTGACAAAAAGACAGAGAGATACAATGATTTGTCATATTTTGTAGTTTCGGTGCTCTTAAAAAATCTCATAAAGTCGAACAAAAATCCCTACAAAAATCTATTTTTTCACGTGTTCCTGATTTAAACTTTTCCTAAAATGTTGATATAACCTAGATTTTTAGGAGTTTTTTCGAATGAGCTATCAAAAAATATAGAGTCCCGTGCAAAATTTGAGGGTTTTGCCCTGTTGAAGCTCAAAACGCGTATGGTTCTTCAATAAAATCTTGTAGATTTTTCAGCGGTTTTTGAGCGCGCGCTCATTGTGGGCTCAATTCGAACGTTCAAAAGTAGGCAGCCACCTTAAATATTTCAAGATTTTTATATTTGATTCTGTAAACATGCATGCTGTTTTTGTGTCTTAAAAAATGACCAGATTTATTTCAATTGTCAAACTTTCTGACTTGAATTTGTAAACTATATGTAATATAGAAAAAAATTAAATTCAGTTTATTTATTAAAACCCTTTTTTTAGTGCAGTAGTGTCCAAGTTTTTGATTGTTCGTTTTTTAGTCAATAAGCTTATCAGTCAATATGGTCGCCTGGCCTGTAGACCAACAACTATACTAGTTTTATTGTTAGAAGTTTTGATCGTTGAAATCTCAGTATCTAATGAAATAAATAAATTACAGAATGGAAAATGCTTGTACGTTTTTTATGCACTCGTTAATGCGTATCAGAAAACTAACTCGTTCGCTACGCTCACTCGTTGGTTTTCTGTTACTTCTCAACTCGTGCATAAAAACGGTACGCGCGCATTTTCCATTAAGTAATCTCTATTTAACCGGAAAAATGCCATTTCAATAGCGTTTTTCACGATTACGTAAAATAGATATTGCAAAGCCTTGTGGGATCGATTTGCAGACAAATTTTGTGAACAAAGGCTTTGGATACAAGGAAATATCAATATTAGTACTAAAACTATAGTTTTTCCATGGATTGGAAAACAAGACAACAAAACATTGCTGCAACATATTAGCATTTATAAAATAAATCAAATAGTACGTACGCTGTGATTGGTTGATAGCCGTATTTGCATGAGGGTATGTAAACACAGTTGTGACGTCATACATTTCGTGTTTTCCCGGTACAAGTTAAAAAATTTACAGTTTTTTTCGAGGTAAAAAACGCCCCCAAAAATGTATTTTGAAGACGAAGTTCCAAATTTTGACATCTGTCAGGGCCACAGGCATAACCCTATGGTGTCATGCAGGTGTTTCTGATTGTAATATCGATCATGACAATCTCTTGTTGGTCACCGTAACGAGAATTCCCTCAGGAGCTACAACACACGTCCTTCGTCAGGACAGCCTCGGTTGTTCAGCGAAGTGCTTTCTTATGATTTAAATGCACTGTCCGATAAGGAATACAAGTATTTCAAGGAAACAGTCAGCAGCTTCAAACTCTTTCCAGCGATAGCTCTTCAACTCCACAAAATATTTTCTCGAGGCAAGACGAAACAATCGACTTCGCTGCCGTGTTTTCTGGCTGTCAAATTGAGCAAAACCACGTTTCTTTCAACTGAGAATTCCAGTCACAGTGACACTCAGTAATCTACTTTTGATCACTTTCGTAAAGATAATCAATTCTGAAATCTTTTATTAATATTTCTATTCAATCTTTGGACATTTCTTTGTATTTGTTTTAAAGTTTTAGAATGATAAATATTTAAAATAGCTATAGCGATTCTTTCTCGCTTCACATTTGCCTCCTTGGCGTTTATTACACGAAATTTGATTGGCTAACGATCGAAGTTCGTGATGTATGGAGAATTTGTATTTTGATATGAAAATCAAATTCAAATAAAGATTTATTTTCTTGCAAGTGGTAGTGTTTTCCCTTAGTATTTATTTTATAAAAGCAATAGAAAACATTTTTCTCTGTGTTTACATAGCCTGATAGCAACACGAGGGGAGGTTGGGAGAATTCTCGACAGTTATGCAAACCCTCGACTACGTCTCGGGTTTGCATAACTGTCTCGAATTCTCCCAACGTCCCCTCGTGTTGCTATCAGGCTATGTAGACACGGAAAAAGTTTTCTATTGCTTAAATGTGCGCTGGGCTTGACTTGTCCGCATTGCAGTCCCATGATGCATAATTGTGACGTCATCCGTGGAAAACGCTATCAATCGATGGTTCACTTTTCCCGCTCTTTTCCATTGTTTGGTGGACACGTTTTATTAGTCGGAAGTCAAAACTTTCCACTTACTTATATTGCCAATAGCAAACAAATATCCAACTGGATGAATTGGTTTAATGTTAAGCATCCCTGAATCAGATGTTTGATTATGGTGATATTGTTCGGGGAGATAAAGATAATATCACGCTTATGGAATCTCTTCAAACCCTGCACAACAAAGCGGCCAAGATCATCCTGGATCGTCCTCCATACTCCTCAGCGTCTGATGCTCGGAAAGAACTTAATTGGATGGAACTCAGTAAGCGCCGATACTACCATCGATGTTTACATATATTCAAATGTAAATACAGATTATTATCATCAAATCTAAAGCTGAATAAGCTCAATGAGCATGGCTACAAAACGAGGCATGGAAGCGAGTTTCGCTTACCACGACCCAAAACTAACTGGGGAAAACAAACAATGCAGTTTCAAGCCATGAAAGAATGGAACAATCCGAGTGACACTCTTAAACAGTGTTATAATATTGACCATTTTAAATCGAATTTCTTTTAAACCTTTAAACCTAAATAATCTGAACTTTTCATCTTTTACAATTTTACATAGTAGTAATAATGATGTTGGCTTTTCAGTAACGAGCTGGTTTCAATATTCACCCTCCAAATTCTAAATTCTCTTTTTGCATATTATTGTAAAAATATCTTACTTATCAGGACCTTCTTGAAAATCACATTTATAAGTGAAGAAGCTTCCTGTTAAAATATGAATGTAAATAAATAATGTAATTTTGCTGGAACTACCTTTTTCTTACTAATTTTCCTCGAGTAGTACTTTCGCGAATTTCGCGATGTAAAAAAATTTTTTTTGCAATCGCGAAGATTCGGCTCCCACAGTTTCGTATAAGGCCCCGTTTACACGAAGCCGGATATTTTTGTAAACGCGTATTTTTTTATCCATTTAGGCCTACCGTTTACACGGAGACAGTCTTTAGCCGGCTATCATTTTCAAAAATGCTTTTCAAATCGGATATTTTTGAAAACGCTGCCTATGCGTTTCCGTGTAAACACTCGAAGCCGGATATTTTCGTAAACGCTGACGTCACTAAACAAAGGAGATCGCAGACTCAAGAGCTATGCGCATGCTCATTTAGCTCCTATGAGCGTTTTCGAATCGATGGAGCGTTTTCGTATAAACGGTCGAAAACGATGCGAAAACGATGAGCGTTTACACAAAGCCGCATGTAAACGCACATTTTTTTACCCGGATAAAAAAACCCGGCTTCGTGTAAACGGGACCAGAGTATACACTAATTACATTAGTAGTAGTAATAATGATGATGGTGATGGTGATGATGGTGATGATGGTGATGATGATGATGGTGATGATGATGATGATGATGGTGGTGGTGATGGTGGTGATGATCATGATGATAATAATTAGTAAGAATAAGGCAATTTACTTCTTTGCAGCAATAAGAGGAAGATTTCCAGTTATCATATCTGATTCTGAATCAGTTGTCACTCCAGAGAAACACTATGCAACATGTTGTTCATTTGCAATAACAAACAGAAAAATGCGTTTAAAATATTGTCTGGAATGGGCCTTACCATTGTTTTAGAAATTAGGTACATAGAGAATATCACATGTTAAGAGCTTGATATCGTTTTTATTCACTCGTTTTCCATGTGATATCGCGAACGAGCGAGTCTGCGAGCGTCAAAATGTGCAGTTTCCAGTTTACCATGAAGTGATATCGAATCACTTCACTGATATGGTTTTTATTTACGGCTTTATCACACTGATATCGACCCTTAAAGTGGAATAAATCTATAAATGCTATGGGTGAAAATATTTGTATTCTAAATTTATAGTCCTTTGAATGAAAGCAATTAGGCACTCGTTTTAAATAAACAGGGTTCAATTTTCATCATCGATTTGTAAATCCTGTAACATTGCTATACTCCAGCATGTGACATTCAACTCTCCATTAAGTTTTTATCTGCATGTTTTCCCATTTTCTAGCTTTTGCTGTAGAGAAGGGGGGATTAGAAAATATTTACTCTCTGAAAGGGATGGGATTGACCAGATGAGCTTAGCTATGTTTCCCATTTTTTACCCAAGAAAGGTTTCAGTGAATTAATTATTTACACTCCTGAGCCATGCGTGGCCAAATGCGCACATAAATCTTCTTCCTTAAAGGACAACTGACCCTCCAAAATGACCCATTTTTAAGAGGAACTACATCATTTGAGAAGTCCAAAAATCCAGTTTTTAAAGGGGATAGAGCATCCATTTTTCTAAAACAATTTTTTGAAAACATCGCATATATCGCTCTGGTGGCCGCCATCTTGCGCTTTTATCGCGGGCTCAGAAAAATAGCGTAATGACGTCACAACGTCACAAGAGTTCAAGCTTCCAGTTGTTTGTCTGACTTCTTCCTCAGTTTCTTATACGTTTTACTCAATATTTTGCGAAAAAATACAACTTGGTCATCAAATTAAAGGCATGTCAGAATCTAATTCTTCTTCCGAAGGCTCGGACAGCTCGGGAGACGATTTCGCTCAAGAATTTTTCGGAATGGACGACGAATTTGGTTTACGGCCATATCAGTTTGAACCAGAAATAGAAATCTCCTCAGATGAAGAGTTCAGAGAAGGATCTGACAGTGACATTATTGAAGACGATGAACAAGAGAACAATCGACTTACAAATTCAGATTGGTAAGTCGTACTTCTGTCTTATCACAAAACTGAACTACATATCCATTTTATATAAAATCGTATCTTGCCACTCGTGTTCTTGCAATATGTTCTTTAGATATTGGTATGCATGAATCCAGTTTGCGACCAAAAGCAATACCAACTTTCACAATTTTAATTAAAAACATGTTTAAAAACATCGCTTGATAGTCAATAAGTTATATACTGCAGGATATAGATACAGGGATATAGTTGTGTCACAAGTTGTGTATGTATATTCTCACTTGGGACAATCGTTGATAATGTTCAAAGATACTAAGAATTGTTTTATTTCTGTTAAATAGGTGTACCTGTGGTAGCTGCCAAATTATGGATTCAATATCTGAATGCATTTGTTGCCAAGAAATCGAAAAAGTGGTTGCAACATGCCAGTCTGTTGTTGAAGATGGAGATGCTGATGAACCACCACCATGCATTACTCAACATCCTGGATTCTTACCTGTTTGTGCCAATAAGTATGTTCTTCGAACCGCATGGGCTCAGTACAAACAGCAGTACAGTAATGCGTATGAAGGCCCAGAGCACAAGCAGTACAGACACATTGCATATAGGCAACTAGCAAGATGGTGCTGGGGAGTCCTTGGAAAGGAAGTTCGGGTTGTTCTGCCCTCTTGTGCTGTCATGTGCATCAGAGCACACTTCCCTCCCCCTGGACTAGAGGAGGACTTTGAATTTGAAGGTTTTCACTATGCAGATGATTAGCTTGGCCTAAAGTTACATGGAGTTATTATATACATTTTATTTATTCCTTACTTCATTTCATATACACAGAGTGGATTTTTTTCTATCAGGATTTCTGAATTGATAAATTGAAAAGGAAAACATGGAAAGGCTGAGACCAAAATGTATAAGATTAGTCATGAATTTATTTTTAGATGAAGTACATATAGAAAGTTGTTTATATAAATGTTTTCTAGGTTTTGCATATTTTATTATTTAAAAACAACTACACCTAGACAAAATATCCAGCTGAATAGAGAACCTAGTGTACAAAGCACTAGTGGACAAAATCATGAGCTAACCAAGCAAATTTTGCAGTTATACTAGACATGGATAACCAATATTTCCTGGGCACCAATTTGTCTGAAAACAAGGCTAGTCAGTATTGTTTATAAAGAATTTGCCTTGAAGTAGCATGCTATAATGGATTCAAAAATTGTGCTAAATGAAAAAAATATTCTCTTGGTGATAGAATCCCACCCCATCTTAGAATCTCGGTACTGACTAGTCTCATTGTCAGACAAATTGGCACTAGGAAATCTTGGCATCCAGGCTTGTCAGCCATTTATGGCTCATATATTTTTTTTCCAGGCAAATAGGCCCTTTGCAGCTCAGTAATCATGTGCTGATTAATTCACTGAGAGCAAATGAATGAACATCTTGATTCCCATGAGTGAAAGCGAAAGTCACTATTCAGCTGGAATTTTTTCTATACTACATTCATACTGGGAGAGACCCCATATATAATGGAGCGTAGATAGTTAAAGAAAAGACCTCTTTTAAGATTTCATTTAAAAGTCAATCGTTTCCTAAGTGGTAATGATATTTTAATAAAATTTTCATCTGAACATCTAAAAACTGCAAACTTATCTACCACTTTAATCAGGTCCCCTTCACATTAATTACATATTTTGTTTATAGCAGTTTTACTTGGGTCTGTCATGTACCTTCCCATTTGTAGAAGCATTGTAATTATTACCAGTAATGAACACAACTGTTCAAAGATGAGGGGGATTGGGACGACAGGCTTACTTGACAGTTCTTTCAAAACAGCTATTCACTAGAGTACAATCACTAAAAGAGTGCCAATGATGCTTTGCATTATTTTCTACTAAATAGTGTTAATTAAAAATAGGAAATGGTTAGAATTAGCATCACTTAACACTACACATTTTAGTGTTTTTAGTCTCTACTACATTCCATTTAAATTAATTACCTAGAAAATCTTGACCGGTGTCGTTCAATCAATTCCTGTTTGTCTGGGGCAGGAACACTAGCAATGTTTCTTGGTAATTCAACCTCTTCAATTGGGTCAACCCCTGCAGCCTCCATGCCACCCTCACAAATTTCAAGTACTTTCAGTTGTAGCTCAGGGAGGAAAGCATAGCTTTTTCTTTGTAAGACTGGCTTAACAACCCAGCGCTTGTGCATCTTAGGGAAGCACTTGCGATAACGAGCTTCTCCACTCCTTGGGCCTTTTTGAACAATTGCTTGAATTCTAGCTGTATTGAAATTGTTGTCAATGGCAGCAAGTTGAGTACGAGCAACCATTCCCTTGTAAGAGAAGTGCTCTCTTTTTGAGCAATACTTCAGCATCATCGAATGATAAACTTCAAGCCCTCCTGTGTGACAAAAGTCGGTCAATCTTGCCAAGTCATTAAGTAACTTTGGTTGAAGGACAACCTCTTCTAGGGCCACATGAGCTGGTGACCCCGGCTTGATCCAGTGTGTGGTGCGCACTTGTCTGCGGGTTAGGGGAGGATGGGCACACTTTTTGAATACCTCTGCATCCTTCCAGGAATGCTTGTTCACGCAATGGTGAACAACAGATTTCCACTACTCTCTCAAAAGTTGTACATCCCCATTACATGTAGCAGCACACCACCAAAGATGGTTTGAAATGGATTGTATCCAGGGTGCCAGCTCTTGGTTTTTCTTCAATTTTGCTTTCTTGTTCAGCTTTTTTACAATTGACTTGGAAAGATGCCACACATCATACTGGTGTTTGATGTGGCTAAAATCTTTTGCCATAGTGCTGGTGATGGATGTGTGTCTGTCAGTTGTGATACATTTTATACTGACCGTGTCTTCTAAAGTGTTCAAACACCTTAGAAACCCCTCTTTCTCCATAGCATTGGAGCTGGTTACTTCAGAGACTTGAACAATGCTGAAGGTGGCAATTTTCCCTGTGCTTGTCTCCATCATAGTATATGTGCCATATTTAGCACTATGGCCAGGACTGTCACTTCGGCCATCACCATTGAGATTTACTATGTCCTTATTTGACAGCTCTTCAATTACAGCAGCCTCCTCTCTCTTCCAAGCATCATTAACAACAGGAAATAGGTAACGTTCCTGATGTCTGTAAAAGACCCTCTCACTCAGAAATTTTAGGCCAAGACAGGATGCAAAGTTTTGAAGTCTGGTAAAAGTATTACCAGTAAATAATAGTGATGAGGAAATCAACAAGTTCCCAATAGCTAAGCGATTTAACATTGGCTGTGAGTACCATGTCAAAGCATGATGTTTCATACATATAGTTGTCACAATAAGTAGGCTGCCTTGACATACAAAGTTGACATCAGCGACAGGTGCTCCACAGCTTCTACAAAACTTGAATAACTGCTGCAAACAAGAGTTAAATACCAAATATTTAGGTTCTTTGATATGGTTTTCAAGAGTTTTATTGCAGTCTTTGTTTTCTGGCTCTAATTCACTGTCCGCTGTTGAAACTGTCTCTTGTGATGAAACAATGAAACCATGATCATCGTCACTTAGTGGGAGTCCCTCTTCCTCTGAAAACAAAGACTTTTCTGACTTTTGTGGAGACACTGTTGGCATTGACTTTACTGGTGAGGGGTGATAGCTAGTACTGTAGCTGTGGTCGTGGAAGCTCACACTGAGTATTTCATCTCTACTGATGTTTGGTGAAGGGGAGGGATTGTAAACTGTTGTTGTGTCGGCATCTTTATAGTATCCAGGCTCTGTCTGTGTTGATACAGTGGATGTTACAACATATCTACAACCAAGGCAACACTGAACACCAATCTCCTTACAAAGTGGTTCAGGAGAGAACTCTGGTGTTTCCATACTTGGTGGATCTTCACACGAGGGATTTATTGTGGCACATAGCTGCTCCACATTCTTTGAAAATACAAAAATAAACAATGTTTTCAACAATACTATAAACCATTCTTCGAGGCCTACTTTACCTTAAATAATACAAAATAAACATATTAACCAACAATGCTATAAATTATTCTTCCGTGGTCATTTATCCAAGCAAATTTGGAATATTACGGCAACATTGTTATGGTTTACGAATAGATATCAAATGTAAACTAAACACGTGCAAATAACCATTTTGAAAATTTCAAGTATCGATCAAATATTACTAGCTATACTTATGATTTTAAGCAACATTTCATCTATGAAAGCATAAATAGCTAATGATTGATGACTCGCTTCGGTATGCATTAATAAGTCTTTTTCATGAGTGATTATTTCGAAAAACAATGTAAACTATGTTATGTATAAATGACATGTTATCTCACCTCTTCGTTTTGTTTGCGTTTGAGCCGGTTCTCTGATGTAGCTCTTCTTTTAGCTGGCTTGCAAAAATTGAATACTGACGGAACAGCATCGCTCTTTAATCTCCTCTTCCTTTTTATCCCGGTTAACTGCTCCATCAGATCCACTTCAAAGCATGAATCCTCGAAGTGATCGCTGCAAACGTAGCAGTTCTTCAAAGGCGGCAGGTTCTCTCTCTTTATCCGCGCTATCCATGCCTTCTGAAGAGCTATTTTGTTAGGAATTTTGTGGTAGCTAACAGACTCAGTTTTGGAAGAATGGTTGGTGCATTCTGGCACACAACAATGGACCATCTGGATTAAGAAACTTACTCTAACTTAGACTATTAAAAGATCGACTAGCACTCGAAATATACAAACTCAACAAGTTTGGAATGCAAGCTTCACGTTGTGACGTCACAGCATTAATGCGGTAATTTATTGCGGGCTCAAATATGGCGCTCTTCTGTTGCTATTTTTCGCGAATTGATTATTTCTTTTCGGCGACATAGAAGCTGTATCAGAGTTCAAAGTTGAATTTATGTGATCTATGTACGTTGTAGTTTTATATGAAAAACGGCAATTTTTGGGGTCAGTTGTCCTTTAATCAACCAGTTGTGTCAGAATTGATGAGGATTTGTAAGGGAAGATGTGTTGATTGACATACAGAACACTATCTATATAAATCCTAATAAAATATTTAACTATATTTATTGCCATTTTTTTAAAAGTTGACATATTAGCTTTGACAAAACTGGTCAAATTCACAGGGAAGGTTCGTTGTGTGTGACCTGTTAGTGCAAGTAACCTTGTTAAAAGTCCAAATTTGCAACGGCAAAGGCTGCTAGGGCCTGTGCTCTTAGGTACATGTACAGCTGTGCCTGTAGTGTGTTCTATGCTTATTGTACAGTATGCTTTGAAAAATTGTGGGTAATATAAAGCAATTCTAAAATTCATCATGCAAAACCCCAACAAAATTTGATAAACTGCTGCCCGTGAAGAGTTGATAGTTAGTTAACATTTCCCTCTCAGATATTTTCCCGTCCTTGTTTTTATCTGAAACACTGATAAGATATGATGCCTCATTGGCTGCATGCTGTTCATGGCGAGGATCAAGATACGAGGCCAGCTCTTTACTATCTACAACATTATCATGGTTTTTATCCATCTGGGCAAACTCCTTTTTGCGACTGAAATTGGAAGACAGAAAAAGGACAATTAAAACATTATAGATTTGGCAATAATTAATATTGCATTATAGATTTGGCTATAATTAATATGGGAAGACTGCAGGCAAAGAACTTGCTACGAAAAGATATGAAGAATTAAGTTACAAACTATTGTACCAAATATTGATTCCAGTAATTCTGTTAGCAGTAAAGTACACACTTATCACCAGTATGAACTTAACAATGAGTTAGTAAGTTGTTTAGTTAGTTGTTATAAAAAGATATAAAGAATTGAGTTCCAAACTGTTGTGCCTGCTCATATTGATTCTAGTAATGTTACCCGTTAAGGGCCCATTTATCACCAGGTAATTATACATTTCATAATGGGAAAGCCCCTTGATCAAAATATGCAAACAAGTTGCCCACTAATGCCCAAGCTTCCTTCTCACTCACTAGTCATTATGGTATAACAAAGCAAAAAACCTGATGTGTATGTAACACCTCATCCATACTGTTCCCACGTTTAGGGGGCGTAAAAAAACAAGCATGAGAATAAATTCATGATAGACAACAACTTCATCACTTTAATGCTGTGTGGGGTCCCTGTGTAGTTATCAAAGTGAAGGTTACTAGACTAATATCACAAGAAACCGGCCTTGTGTTTTGAAGATTGTGCTTGGATACCTGGGATGACAACTGGATGATGGGAGGCAGTGGGCTGCAGAACGTTAGTCCCTCCCTCTCTTTCTGGCACTTATTTTTCAATAGCAAGAAATAAGACGTTGCAACAGCAAATTAACCTCCCTACCCCCACCCCCAACAAAATCCCTGCTTCACAGTTCCTGCGCATGCACTCATCGTGATGACGTCACTCAAATTTTTCCATAAGTAAAATATCAAGGAAACAACTTTTTTCACTTTAAACTCTTACAGTTCTGAAACAAACCATGTTTTCGTTGTTCGCGCATTTTTATCACAAAAAAGAATGAACTGCCACGCAATCTTACGGCTAAAAAAAGTCGGCGACCCTATTTTTAACTCTTTGTATAATACATGTCATCATGCAAAGATACAAAAATCTGGTGATGAAATGTTTTGCCCGTGAACATCCTAAATAGAGGTACCACTATATTCGGAGGCTGTTAGTCACGTCTGCAACATAAGTTGCCGCTCTACTCATCAAATCTACTCTGTTGACTGTTGATGTGGGTGAACATAATAAGACAGTTGTTGAAACATCCTCGACGCTCTCCTTTTTTGTCGTAAATCCTGAGCCCTTTCAGTCAGTTGATAAATGAAAACCCTAGTCAAATAGAAATTGTCATCGGGTTTGTTTACATTGCGGTGGCGCTTCACATGTAATTAAGAAAAATACAGCATAAATTACAAAGTTTTGAATTTCTACGGGAAATAAAAATAAAGTCTCTTTCGGCAAATAAGGAAAAGGGAAAGAGCTTTCCTATTGCGTTAATCGCTCAAACCTAATAAATCGTTTTGCCATTCCTAGAAAAGTGCATGAATTACAAGAATCAGACAATAAGAGAGTACTGAACAAGTGACAGTTTGATTAAAAGTTATTGAAATTTCATATATACTCAAGAGGAGAAACTGAAAACAGATTATGATGAAGCTTGTGAAAAAGGAAATCGCCCCATGGAAAAGAAGACAAGAAATGATATTGAAAAATCGAGTAAACAGTACCCTGCGAGTAGAGGCGTGACGAACTTAAAAGTTGAATGAAGTTTGAGTCAAACGTCCAAGTGAACCCAGATGTGAAATTAGGAGTTCTTCGCACAGTAAGTTTCCCACACTTCAAGATCATCCAATAATAAAAGACCACTGTTTGTCAGCTCTCCGTTGGCAAATATTAAACCTCCCTATTTTTATGTTTTAATTAATATATGAAAAAGGGTTCAAATCAAAAGGAGGTCGGCATTTGATGTCCAGAGGTAGGTCTGAATGCACTAATCTTGTACATATTACAAGAACTGACGGACATTTCAAAGGTTCTCGGTATTAACAGGTATTAATGATGGCACGTACGAGTTATTTCTAATCATGTTGTAAAATAATGAACATCATTTCATAGCTTTCTACAATACAACACCACAGGAACCAAGTAACGAGGTCCGTAGCACAAGACACAACGTAGCTTTCATTTAGTTTCTGTCAATTCAATTTTGATATTAGGTCGTAAAGTTAGACAACAGCAACAACAACAGAAAAGAAAGTATTCCCCTCTTCATGTAAATATAGTTTTACAAGTTTCACTACCATATTTTTTTAGACGGGGAAGCAAAAAAATCGTGGAAAACCCGAGACATTTTGAAGTACGTCCTGGTAGAAATAGATGAACATTTGAAGGAAAGCTACGTTGCAATGAGTGAAACCAAATGGAATCAGACTTTGGAGGTGGCATGCAATAGAGATTACTGTACTCAATGTCCGACGCTCATGGCATGTTTGTACACCATTGTTGGAGTGTTCTGCATGATAGGTAATGGAATGGTGCTTTATGCAATTTACAAAACGCCTTATTTGCAAACAGTTTCAAACTACTTCATAGCATCATTGGCCGTTGCTGACTTCTCGGTGGGAGTGTTAGTCAACCCATTTTGGGCCGCAAGAAGTGCTCTTTCTGTCTGGCATAACCAACACCCTTTGACTGTTATCACAGCCTATATGTCCATGCAGACCGCGGTTACTACCACGTTTAATCTATGCGCTGTCTCAATCGACCGTTATGTTGCCATCACACGACCTTTACACTATGAAAGAATCCTTACGCGACGACGTTGTAAAATAATTATTGCTATCATTTGGATACTATCCTTTGTTTTGCCGATTCCTCGTCCTCTTGTTACTGATCCTTCCAAAGTGTCGAAAATATGGATGACTGGCAGTACTTTAGTCATTCTTCTACCGTTGATAATCATAACCTACTGTTACTACCATATCGTACGCGAGGTTAAACGACATATTTCATCCATTGCTTCGATAAATAAATGGGTTTCTAGCCTTAACGATGGCGTGGTTACCAGAAAACGAAATACCAAAGCTGCTTGGACTGTTGCCATAGTGATTGGGGTGTTCCTCGTTTTATGGTTTCCAAGTCTGATTCTAACTTTATTGTTGGCGTTAAATAAGAAGGTTTGTGATGAAGATAAGTTGACTCGCGTGTGGTCGTTCACTGTGTTGGTTGCTTTTTTCAGCTCCGCTGTTAATCCCTTGGTATACGCAGCTAGGAACCAGGAATACAGGAACGCCTTTCGATCGATTTTTTTCAACAGAGGAACAAAACATGATTCCACAGTTGCTGTAATAAGTAATAGTATGACTATAAATGAAAGAACCTTTTAATTAGATCTTTGAAATAATTATATGGCTTGGAACACGTACTTTTAAATCTAGCTAAAAAATAAAGGAAACACATTAACTGGATCAGTTTCAATTTGGCTTTAAAGTACCTATCATGCCTACAGGATACCTTCATGATTTCAAAGCCTTATAGAATAATAATGGCCTTTACTTTCTCTTTGATATCTCTTTTCGTTGCCGAGATATTCAATACAGAAATCACGATATGATAACGTCAACCCAATACCTTGTAAAAGTATATCTCTGTGAGAATTAGCTTAAAATGTTGGTTACAGTAGTGCGCTATGACCACCATTAGCTACAGTCAAAAATTTGTTTCAATTTTTTTTTTTTTTTCTTTTGAGAATAAAATAAAGTATATCTACTTTTTCTATATGACAACTATACCAAATCTGGTACAAATCTGGGGTCAAAAAAATCAAAAAAGGCCTTCTTGATGTCAAAATTTTGCTTCTCTCAGCGTGAACGAATTAGCCAATCAGCAAACATTTTGTTCGTAGAACAATATTTCCTAGTTCCAGGTTTTTGGCTCAATACAAAAACAGATTTAACTCGAAAATAAAGAAGATAAAACTAATCCGTAGAAAGATTTACCAGATATCTTTTAGAAATAGCATAGTTCGTTGTAGATGGAAAATATTTCATTTTGTCAAGAGACAATAGAAAATACTTCGTTGTGACAAGCAATGCATCGCGCGCCTAGATTCCTAATCTCCCTGGCCCTGTAGCAGAAGTGTTTGATAGTGCTGTTATTCAATACATTTATTTACTGGATAAGATTTATCCTTCAGATACGCCGTTCATTCTAATAACAAAGGTAAACGGTCGGATATCCGAAATCTGAGACCTTAGTTTTATATTTGAATATGAAGCATGAACCTTTGAATAGAAATGTGATTTTTCGTATTTACCTTATTACATGAAATTTTCGCGAAACTTGAATTTCGCGATTTTCAAAAAATCGCGAAACTAAAGTGACGCGAAAAAAATAATTGACACGAAAATTAAGTGGCCACCCATAATGCATATTTGAATTAATTTTAAATTTAATAAATAAACATGAAAAAACACGAACTATTTCTCGTTGTTGTTGTTACTGTTACTCAACCGAACAGTGTGCCATGACAAAGTGGCAAATGTCATTTCAAAATGGAACTTCCAAAGAAGGAAATGAGTAAGAGATTTAGAAAGTTTCCGAAAGCGTTTCTTGTCTTATCCAATCAGAACAAGCAATTTTGATGGAATGTTTCTGAAACTGATTCTGAGCATGACCAGCTACAGAGAAGCAGTTTCCTCTCTGAGATAATGATCTGTCATCTCACATTTGATATTTGTCCTTGACTGATAAAAAACATCTGTAAATTTTATACTTGGATAATGTTCAGAGAGAAAATTTGGAAAGATTAAAGATATTTTGTGAAGTAATACTGCATAAGCCATCATACCATCATTTGCAGTGATATTATTGCATTATTATTTGTTTTATTTTGGAAAACATCAAAGTGAGAAGACATTTTCGTTTGGCTTATTTCCTAAACATGCTGACCTAGATCACATTTATCCAGGTTTTATCAGTCCTGGTTTTATCAGTCCTGGTTTTATCAGTCCTGGTTTTGTCAGCCCAGGTTTTATCAGTCCTGCTTTTATCAGTCCTGGTTTTATCAGTCCTGGTTTTATCAGTCCTGGTTTTATCAGTCCTGGTTTTATCAGTCCTGGTTTTATCAGTCCTGGTTTTATCAGTCCTGGTTTTATCAGTCCAGGTTTTATCAGTCCAGGTTTTATCAGTCCTGTTTTTGTCAGTCCTGGTTTTGTCTGCCCAGGTTTTGTCAGTCCAGGTTTTATCAGTCCAGGTTTTATCAGTCCAGGTTTTATCAGTCCAATCTTTATCAGTCCAGGTTTTGTCAGTCCTGGTTTTATCAGTCCAGGTTTTATCAGTCCTGTTTTTATCAGTACTGATTTTATCAGTCCTGGTTTTGTCAGTCCTGGTTTTGTCAGTCCTGGTTTTATCAGTCCTGGTTTTGTCAGTCCTGGTTTTATCAGTCCTGGTATTGTGAGTCCTGGTTTTGTGAGTCCTGGTTTTGTGAGTCCTGGTTTTGTGAGTCCAGGTTTTATCAGTCCTGGTTTTATCAGTCCTGGTTTTATCAGTCCAGGTTTTATCAGTCCTGGTTTTGTCAGTCCTGGTTTTATCAGTACAGATTTTATCAGTCCAGGTTTTATCAGTCCTGGTTTTATCAGTCCAGGTTTTATCAGTCCTGGTTTTATCAGTCCAGGTTTTATCAGTCCTGGTTTTGTCAGTCCTGGTTTTGTCTGCCCAGGTTTTATCAGTCCTGGTTTTGTCAGTCCAGGTTTTATCAGTCCTGGTTTTGTCAGTCCTGGTTTTGTCAGCCCAGGTTTTGTCAGTCCAGGTTTTATCAGTACAGGTTTTATCAGTACAGGTTTTATCAGTACATGGCTTTATCAGTACATGGCTTTATCAGTACAGGTTTTATCAGCACAGGTTTTATCAGTACAGGTTTTATCAGTCCAATCCAGTCCAGGTTTTACAACATGCCAAATTAAAGTGCGTGTTAAATAGCGTTTTTCCTCAAAATCGCGAAATTAACATGTCGCGAATTTCACGTAATAAGGTATCCAGAAAACATAAAAGCACAAAAATTCCGTTTAGTCTCAGATTGTCCATTTCAGATCTTGCACCAGTTTTCTTCCCAGTTCTCTGGTTTTCCACCCTCCGTAAAAAAAACACGTGAGTTGAGTGTTGTGTGTTGAAAATAATAGATACAGTAATGAAAGGTGAGTGCATGTGGAGCAAATCTTATGAAACAGAGCCCCTTATGGTGAAGGATGGTTGACTTAGAATAACAACATTAAATATTATTTAAAAAACTATTTCAATTAAAAAGCTAATATTAAGTTAAAAAGCTAAAATATCAGAATACTTTTCGTGTGTCTGCAAAACTCCACTATAAACTACAGACACATCTCATCATGTTTTATTAGGAAATAATGAATGACAGGCCTTAGGTGAGATAAAACTCTACTGGTCACATTAGAAAGAGATGCATGCAGGAATACAATACTTACTCTTCTGCATATTGTTTTTCCATTTCAACTTGATCTGGATCAACATCACCAGGAGGAATATTCACAAACTCATCTACTGTCATGACCTGATATTCAACAAACACATACATAGAGATTATCACATGTTAAGAGCCTGATATGGTTTTTATTCACGAGTTTCCATATGAAAAAACAAGCAAGTCCACAAGTAAAGGACTATACAAAACATGAAGCAACCTTGATTGTTAACTACAATAAAAACCTGTGTGTAAGAATCTAGTGGTTTAAGAACCTGCTGGCAGAATTTGCCATTTTAACAGTGACCCAAAAGTATGAAAAACCTGTTTAGCCAAGCAAGATCAAGCAGGTTCTTAAATATGGATTACAGTTAAACTATGATCAACATTTTAACCAAGAAGTTTTACTTTTGAAGTTGCAAATTTACATTACAAGAAAATACCAAACTATAATTACAAATAAAAGTAATAATTCCTACAACAAAAACAGGTTTATATAAAGTACAGACTGTAATTGTCTTCATTGACCTAATTAAGATGCTAATTATACAGCTTCTCATTAATCCCATATATAGGTAACTGTCCAATTATTTTGTTAATTGGACAGGTCTTTTTGAGATGGATTAATTTAGGTAGCTATATAATTAATAGGTAATGGGATTTCATGCTCTCCAATCAAAAAAATAATTCAGACTCGAAAAATTCCTGTATGGCCTCATCCAATTTTGGAAGTCCTCGGAATTTTCCACATCCAATTATTTCTTAATTGGATAGCATGGAGTCCTATTACATATACTAATTGTCTTTAAGAACCTAATTGAGAATCTAATAAGCCCAAATCGTCAATAACTACCCCAAAATGCAAAAACCTATTTTGCCGTGCTTCACAAAATGTAGGTTCTTACATGCAGGTTTTTACTCTAATTATTCACAACTCAATAAATTGCAATTGCAAGGACTGAAGGGGATCTTTCACCATAAGGAGGAAAATAAAGATAACAGATAAAAACACTTGCATTGAGAGGAAAAATAGACAATAAAAGCTCATTACAGTTAGAACAACTGTTATGCATAAACAAAAACCTCAACGTTTGTAAAAAATGCCCTTGATAAGGGGATTTCAATTATTTTTCACATTAGTATGCTCTCTTGACAAAATAGGCAGCTGTGTTCTGCACTAGATTGATATTAATGATATTTCATTTGATTGTGAAATAGGCAGCTGTGAAAAATAAAATATACCCTGCATATAGCCAGCTTTCTTCTATTCACACCCCTACTTCATGTGCTTTTTTCTAACAACCTTCCTCAATTATCAGTACTTGAATATTGGTAAAAAAAACTTGAAGAAATAGAAAAGAAGCAAGCATGCTGTGTGGAGTTAAAAAGCATGTGGAGGTTGGCAGAACAGATGAGAGAAGTGCTAAGAGAAGCATGGTGAGTAGCAGTGTTCTGCCAATTCCCAAGTGCTTTATGACTCCACAAAGCACAGCAAGTAAGTTTTTATTTGCTTTATAAAATACATTTACTTACAATAAACGTTATTTTGGATAGAAATGAAGCAACTGAAAGTGTGTGGGAAGTGCTGTGTGCTCTCATAAAGCACATGGCTCTCAACTATCAGAATGCAAGATTTATAACAGTTATTTTATCATTCTTTTTGGTACTCAGGAGGTTGCAGGTCCATGCAAATATTCAAAAAACATTTCTGAGAAATATGCTCGAAAACACATAAGAGGATCGGATTTCTACTCTTTTATGTGTTGGTTGTTATGTACCACATTCAAACCTGTGCAACATATTGGATCAGGTTTCCAAGGCCATCTATCCACCTAATGCTAGTATGGCCCACCTCTATGAATTATCAATAAGTTAACATTTACCTTGGCATTGTTTTTGTCAAAATTGACCAACATGTCATTAGCCATATTCTGCACAGTAACAGGATTGTATTCAGGATGCTGAAAGTAAAGGAACTCAGTGACATCTAGCTTCTTGTCCAAGTTGAGGTCTGCTTTCTTCCACTTTTCATGTGCTTCTTGTAAACCACCATCCTCTTCTGCAATAAGTCATACAATTATTATAAAATTATAATAGCCACATACTGTAAACGTTATGTTAGCCATATAAAAGACTTCCAATGTATTAAAAAATATTTAGCCAGGCTCTACCGTGCTTTTAAGCCAGTGTAACTTCTTTTAGCTTGATTGGTTTATGTATAGAATGTTACCAAATAACATGTACAAGTAATGAAAAGTTGAACACACCTTGATTTTGTAGAGCCTCAGAACTAACTGTAACATTACTATCTCCTTGTAGAAGCTTGTATCGGTATTCCTTCCATGAAATTAGCCCATCTCCATCTTTATCGATGGACTTGAACAAACCTTCGTTTTTCTGTCGAGCACTTTCTACGTGCTCTAGAATTCTTTCGTGTATCCATCGGGTTAATTCATCTTTATCGATGAGATGATCCCGGTCATAATCAACCTTGTGGAATATTTCAATGAGCTTTTTGTATCCCAGCATGTTTTCAAACACTAGTTCGCCGTCTTTTATTAGTTTACCAAGAAAAGCCTCGTGATGGTAGTCCTTGTTGATGTCTCCATCTCGTTCCAGTTTGGCTCCTTCAAGATGGTCTGGAGGCAGTAATTCTTTGTTTTTAATCATACTTTTAATATCTGTAATAATCACTCTGCTATTCGTTACCGGTTTGCCTTCACAAATGCTGAGTGTTACCATGATAACAGCTAAGAAGAATCCCTGGTTTAGACTCATCCTGCTCCTTTTGCTTCCACAGAACTTGTACTTGCTGACGGCCATCTTGGTTCATACAGACAACAAAGGCCTGGTTACGTCTGGGAACTTGCGGGACACTTACGGGACACTTACGGAACACTTACGGGATTGAATTGGGTTAGCCAGACCACAGGTAGCCCAAACTTGGTTTCTGTAGTGTCCTGTTATAAGGAAATGTATGGAGATTCTGCAAAAATTTCAATAAAATCATTGAAACGTGAAATAAAGCCTCGAAATTTTACCTGATTATTGAGAAATAGCACTTCTTTCGCTTCGCTCTGTGTGGTTATTTTTGAATTTAGCCCGTTTTTAAAACATAACCTCACAGAGCTAAAGAGACTAAGTGCTATTCTCAATAATCAGGTAAAATTTCTAGGCTTTATTTCACGTTTCGATGATTTTATTAAAATTTTTGAAGAATCCCCATACTTTTTTTCATAACATGACACCACAGAAACCAAGCTTGGACTACCTGTGGCGAGACACAAGAAAAAGTGTACTAATAAATATGGGAAGTCCAATTTGAATAAGTATTTTTCTGGACTGACTAGCCTCTCGTACATGTGAAAATGATTCATGCTATTTTATGTTTCCTAGTGAAAACGAGGCTGGTCATCCTCGGTAACCGAGGGGTAAAATTCAGTCCAGAACAATAGTTATTAGAAAGAGAATATTCTCTTGTTATTGGTTATACCATCAGTGGTCGAAAAAAGTACACACACAGTACTCAAGACAAATAACATTGTCTATCTATAAAGGGAATCTACGTGAGCGCCGGTACGTCTTTAAGTATTTTGCAGGGTGGTAGAGGAGAATGACCTGCTGTATATTACACAATAGCAATGCCTCATATTTACTAACGAAACCATAGTATGGAAGAACGACTTCCGGGTCCAAAACAAAAAGGAGCGGTTCTATAGCTAAATACCAAGATAATATGAACTAAGTTCTTTCATATTCTCTTGTAAATACTTTTTTTTTGTCTTTTTTCTTTTTCTTTGTGAGAGGATTTGTTAACGTTGTCAAAATTTCTAACTTTTTCAAGTGAGGGTTACTAGTAAATCATTGTGAATATTTTTCGCTTTATTTTAGCGCCACAATATTGTAAGGACAGTTGTATGGACCCGCGGAATGCTTCACAGTTTATGTCACGATTGAGGTGTCACTTCAACTGAGCCTGTTACAAGTGTTCGTGTCTTTTACCAAGAGATCCCTACAATTTAACAGTGACTCCACATATGATAAAACAGGAATTCCCTCCCCAAAGCCCCCACGCTCTCCCTCGCCCAACCTAGACTCCTCGGATACTAGGGGAGGAAAAAACACTGCCAACCTTTTTTTTTTTTAAATAGCAAAAATATATATATATATATACAAACTTTGGAATAGAGAAGTAGTGATACGTTTGTCATCAAGCTAGTTGTTGAAATATCCGAGAGGGAGAAGGCGGGCTACGAATGTTTGTTTGTTTGTTTAATAATGTGGTTTGTTTTATTCTTTGACCTGTTTAGTTTTTTCCCTTGGGTTTTGGTGTCGTCCCTATTTTGTCTATAGGCGTCATGAAACCACTTGATCTAAAGGGTTTCGAGGAGAATATGTAAATTGAAAAATCGATGACAGCAGACATTCTTTTAATTGGGTTTCAAACGATTTTCTCTTTGAATTAGTTTGACTGCTTCAAATGTAATTTTTATTCAAGTAATCACACATTATGAAGCCAAAAGCTTGTGAATCAGGCGGCGGTGGTCAGCATCTACCATCAGTGAAATAGATATCGTCAATAGCAATGTCTCCCATGTATCCATTGCCTCTGACACCAACAAATGATATCTGCATTCAAATAGAAAATATCAATGTATTAGAAGTCTGAATCGCAAAGGGCATGCAATAATAAGGTCATTGTCATTAGATTTTTAAAAAATGAAAATAAATCGCAATAATCAAATCATTTGGAAATGTTTGACTAAAATGAGAAGATAAAGTAAATAGAAGGGCAAAGGGAGTGAAGAAAGCAATGCGTTCAACTAGAGCGTTTCTTACCGTATAAGGAGAGCTTGTTGCAGGAAGTTGAACGTCAGCTCTAATCCAAGCATTACCTTGATTTCCCAACATCTTCCACAGTTCCTGTTCATTGGCTGGGTCAGAAATGAGCGAGTGTGTTACCGACAGAGAGCCAATATTTTTACCATACATGTGATAGTAAAAATGTAGACAGCGCTCCGTTGTTGAGGCGTATGCCTTGCTGCGTAAGATGGCTGTGTCGCCTTCTTTACGGGGAATAGAGGCTTCGATGTACAAAAACCAACCTGAAAAAAATCAGTAACGAAGGTCTAGCCTTCAGGCTTTTTGTCAAGATGACTAAACATCAAATGATCGTGTAGTTGTTTTAGGAGCGAACGTTAACTAGTGTTGTTACCCCATCTTCCAGTAGTGTGATCAGCTGCTGGTCCAGTTTTACCACTTGGTGTCTTCCCTAGTAATTGAGTCCAATCGAATTGATCTCCATCGATGTTAACAAACCCACACAGATCGCCCATGATGTCGAATGTACAGGTGTCTGGTCCTAAAATGTTCAATATGAAATCTTATGTACTAAGTTTCATCATAGCTCTATGCATTATATTTGTTGCACAAGACGAATACCCCAATTTTGATACCGCCAAGGCAAGAAAGGGGCCGGATCAGAATGCAGCCCAATTTGCAGGATATTACAATATGTTTCCAATTCTCAGGAGATTGAAATTATTTTTGAATTCTTTTGGAATTCTTTACTCCAAATTGAGCTGCTCATGCAAGGAGTCTATTCTAGGAATTATATAGGTTCAATACCTGGAGGAGGTGGGTTGGGTTTGATGGGAGTCAGTGGTCTTGTTGTTTGTCCTGTAGTTAAAAGAAAATGTCGGCGTTAAAAAAAATGAATGCAATCACTGAATTCAGTTCTCAGTAAAACGCGATGCAATAAATGGTAGATTGCTGTAATTAAAGGAAATAATCACATAAGACATGGTAGTCATGTTGGGTTTGCACTTTGTGTCGACCTCGTGACAATGCTCAATAAAAGTTATGTATAAACACTGTAGCACATACCATTACACTTGTAGAGCAAGTCCGCTTGCTTGACATCCAGTGGGCTCAACCCAACACGTTGACCAAGCTGGATAGCATTTGGATCTAACGGAATGATAGTTGGTTGCCCATTGGAGGAGAAGGCGGTTTTGGAGTAATGCATGATAGCCAAATAGTCGTACCGTACACCAAGAGAATCTACTTGTGTGCGGTTGTACTTGTTGAAGTTATGTCTTCTCGCTTAAAAATAAAGAACACCTCAGTCCGGAATCTTTGCTTTCAAGTCATGTGAGGTTGGTAGGAATATATATAATCAGTAGAGTAGAGCATAGGATAGTGTGGGAGCTCGCGCGATTCTTTACGAATATATTTCACATGTCATGTGAGGATGGTAGGAATATATAACAAGTTGAGTGGAGCATGAATAAACATTAGTCGAGGATGAGACTTGGATGAGAAGGGACAGGTGAGGGAGATGATACTATTGTTTTGATCATGATCGTGTACAGATGAACGCAACTAGTTTTAGACTCAGGAATATTGAATTTTACTTACGTTCAGGAATATTGTCCCAGACGATTTTCACAAAGTTGTCTCGGTCCGGACGACTCTGTTCGTGCCAGAATCCCATTGCGTGGCCTAAAAAAAGCCAGAAGAGAGTTTAAAAAAATGTGATCATAGCCAACGGAACTGACGGAAGATGTTATTACCAATCTCATGGGCAACAGTTCCTAAGTGCCAACAGCCTGATTTGAGAGACATTAGCTGCATGCCACCTTGACGACCAACGTACGACCAGCACCTACGGAAAACATACTATTACATGATCCAAGGAAACTAGGATACACAATTGGATATGATATTTTAAAATATATTAATGTCTATTAACTATACTGTGCCATTATGCGCAGAAGCTGAGGCGTTGCATGGACTTCGGGCCTTACTGCAGCTAAGCCAATGCGCACTTAATGTATAAATGGATTTACGCAGAATAATGTTCTAGCCCGAAGCCACTATTTATACATGGATGTCTCATTTAGCAGAGCTATTTTAGCGAAAGCCCTGTGAAAATAAAATTCATAAACTCTAATTACTAATAATACAGATAAGGAAACACAATATATAAGAAATGAGCATGACGCTTTGTAGGTCGTTAAGCGCTTCAAATGACGTTCGCATTCGTTTATAAAACTTTTAGGCTCTTTGAATGATCTAATATCAAGGGGTAAAGTATCAAAAGTACGCGCCCCGTTATAGTTAAAGCCCCCTTGGTACTTAGTAGTCTTAACGAGGGGCAGAAGAAGTAAGTCGTGGTGCCTAGTTTTATAATGGTGAAATTCATTGGCTTGTCGAGATTCCGTTAAGAGGTAAGGTGGTGCTAGGCCGTTCGTTATATCTAAAGCCCCCTTGCTACTTAGTAGTCTTAACGAGGGGCAGAAGAAGTCAAGTCGGGGTGCCTAGTATAATAATGGTGAAATTCACTGGCTTGTCGAAATTCCGTTAAGAGGTAAGGTGGTGCTAGGCCGTTCGTGGCTTTGAAGACTAGCTTACATTTGAGATAATCTCGGCGAGCCGACCGCAAATCTGGCCAGCCAAGACTGGAACAGATGCAAATTCAGATGTATCAACGGCCCTGTTTAGATTAATGCATGCAGCGCGTGGCCCAGTTGACCAAGTGGGGAAAAACTGAGCTTTCAAGACAATGGGTCACGTCAAGCACACGGTACCCGGCTTGGAGGCCTGAAATCTTTCGTCACCCCCCCCCCCCCCCCCCCCCCCCATCTTTTTTTTTTTTTTTGCATTTTAAGATACTTGAATAAACATAGACGTTTGATGTTTCGCCCGCAATGTACCCATAGTGAAACCGATTCCTTTGGCACAAGAGTGTTTTAACTCTGAAACATGCGCATGCACTGTAAGTGGCGTTTTAAGACATTACGAAACGCGTAAAGATATCCATGCATTATGTATCTTTCTGTGGACACAGGATCATGAAGTTTTAACGTATACTTTAAGGGTATCACCTCCTAGGTAAAGGAAAAACAGAGCCTGGGTGGGAGGATGGCTTATGATTGCAATATACAAGTCATTCTGATTATCTGTCCACTATATGTAGTTTGCCGTCTGATATAAATGTTAACAGTCTGGCTGCACACAGCCTATATCAGTCTGTCCTACCCAGAGCCATTGAACATTTTTATGTAGTCCCTCTCAGTTGTTCTACGGACGAACTTAAGACACGTGTTCTCTTCCCACTCTCTGATAGCAGCATTGATGGAGGCAACGGCTTCTGGAACGTTTTCTGAACAAACAAAAGTCATTTATTTGTTGAAAAATATCAGTATATTGAAACAGTTCAATAGATCTGCTAGTTATATTCTCACTTACCTAACTCTAAAGAAATATCGTAAGGAACGATGAGATTGGACCATAGTTTAGTAGCGTCTGACGTCAGTCCACGAGCCCCAAGTGATGTCGTAGGGTCGCCAAAGAATCTCAGAGAATCTTTCTGGACATTGTTCAGTTGGATATCTCCTTCATGAAGATCAAGTAGCCAATTCTCTGTGGTTGAACAAGAAAAACACCCATATGAATATAATTCTTTGCCAAAATGGTGCATTAATTCACTGTCATCAAGTTCTTGAAAGGTGACTTTTTTTTAAAAAACCTGAAATTATTTATGATAATCTAGCCTTTCCGAGTCCGCTGAACGCATCCCAGCTAGAGACAGCCAGGCCCCAAGCTCGATGAAAGTCCAATAATTAAATTTGAATTTAGGAAGTTAATTTTTAGAAGGAAAGATCTAAGAACATGAGAACCCGGAGAAAAGTTCTCAAAACACACATGCTAAAACTATAACAGTCAACTCAATTAAAATGTGTTCGAACCACAGATGGGTTTTGCAACGAAGTATTAGTCAAGAATGAACCGTACTTTCTTTAAATGTTACATTTGTGTAATGATTATGATTGCTTTTGCCTGACTTTTTGATTGTTTTGTTCATCGAGCTGAGACTCTTGAAAAAACCGGCTCAGTGCGCATATATTTGACTCAAGTATTGAGCAGTTGGCACCACCACAAGCTCCTATGTGAACTACCCTGACTGTTTTAGTTGCAATTAGCTAATATTCACTGCATGCAGGAAATTCAAAATCAGTCATTCACCTCGACCTACCTTCTTCGAATGTAAGCGCACTCTGTCCGTGATAGAACACGACAAACGCAAGACAAAACAAGAAATGCATCTTCACTCGTTGGGTTTCTTAAAGAAATGCGATGATCCGAGGAAGTTATTGTCTTTTTGATATCTTTTAACCACACCTAGTAGTCAACTTGGCGACTTCGGGGGAGGGGGGACCCATACAGGGACAACCATATTGAGGAGGGGTAGGGTTCGTTATTTTAAAAAAATCCTTAGCTGAAGTTTGAAAGTTTCTTAGGATGATAGCCAATCACAATACAGTAAGGCATGCATGGCACTGACATAGTCGTCATGAGTGAGTATTGCATAATCCAATTCCGAAACCCAAAGAGGTTTTTTTGGTGTTTGATACATGGTGACTTGATTGATATAACAGACTGAACGGCTGAGAGCCTATAGTATCACTGGGTCTTTTTGTTTTCACCAAGCTCTTACGAGTCCCCCTGGTCTCTAGTCAAACACTGCTGGTTAAATACCAACCCTCATGCTTTGAAATGTGCTAAGAAAGATGAAGAACATTGTCTCACGTTCAACTGGTAATTGTGCATTACAAAGATCAAATCTTACAGCTAAAATGACAAACTTTGTTTTCAAATTGAGCGAAAGACAAACTAAAAAAATGAATGAGATTTGGACTTTTTTATTTTCGGTGGAGGCGTCATGAAAAATATATTAGTGGTAAGCTAAATGGTTATTTGTTATTATAGCTACAGGAGCTAGTAGATATATTTGAGGACTTTTAGGGATTTTAGTCGGTCAGAAGCAAAAGGGCTCATACAATCAATCCTATATTTATCATTTAATAGAAACTTGTGAAAGACAAATACATTGGCTCAGGTGCGCTCACAGACCGCGTCTTTGTTTGGCTACGCCATGCCATCTTTTTGAAATATTGAACATCTTTCAGCATATTAAAAAGAGTTTTTAGAAACTGTTAAGGAGAGACAACTTGTATATCCAGACAATATCAAATGAAATTTAAACTTTATTTTTTCTTGAAATTTCATATTTATAAACTCACTCCTAAGAATTGACTAAAACGAAATGTACAAATATAGCTGCCACGTGACCAGCAGGCTTCTAAACCCTTTTAAAAGCCCTGTTCAAACAGCTCAGAAACACTTCAGAGATTGCCTTTTTACAACATGAAACCCTGAAAAACTGAAACACTGTAAAAGACTTTGAACTGCGATTATTGTTCGATAGCCACGCAACAGATATGTGTCTGTATATTAATATGTCTAGTATCTGCTAAAGAGTTTTTCGAGTCTTTTAATCTTTTTTTTTTTTTTTTTTTTTTTTCTTTTCTATCCCAGTAGGCTTTATTTTGGCGCTTTGTCACAAGAACAATAGGCAACAAAAGTAGTTCTGTAAATATAGGATAGCATTGAAGAACGCTGTAGGTCTTCATTGAACTGAAATCCAAAACCAAAAGAGCAATTATTAAATTTCAAGAATTTGAAAGACAATCTTCGAACTTTTTTACCTTTACCGAAAATAAATACGTCATGTTTTTTTAGATATTATATTGTGCCTTTCGAAAGATACATCATGAAAAAATCTTGTTGTTTTCTTTTCAAACAGTAGAACTAGAAGTAGAGTAGATTTTTTTCAAATTTGATATAAAGTCATAGAATTTGAAGTAAAATCTGTTCCTAACTACAACAAGAAAACGTCTTCAGGTACTATGCATATAAACATGCATGAGTCATTCAAGGAAGTGGCTAGAAAATGATTAGACAATTGGTTAGTCAGCCGATTCCACTACAAAATAGATCCAAAATATGATATGCAGTAATAGAAAGGATCCGGGAAAGAGGTAACGGCATTTAACATCAATCGAGTCCACTTTAACGCGACCAAACTCGAACCAGCGTATCAATTTTTGTGACATGCGCACTGGAGGTTCACGTCCTTCGACTGTTTCAAGGGTGTCTTCGTTTTCCTTAAACTAAATAAAAAGAGCTTAGTTAGAATATAATAGGGCATGCCTTATTGTCGTGGCTGTCGCTGTTGGGAAGGGATTTATATAATACTAAATGCATGTTTAAAAGACAGAATGCAGAGAGGATCTTGAAGAAATTGCTGTCATGCTTATACAATATGCATTTATCTTTTCATCCTTTTTCTCAGGATGTGTCTTCGACTTTGTCCTTGAAGTCCATTTTCTTGGAACGATAGCCCCTACACCCATCACACAGCACTTATATAAACTTCACTTGTTTTTGTATTCAAAGTCAAAGATAATGTTCTTCATATATACTGCAAACTAGTGAAAACATCGATCATCAATTTTGTTTTCCATATAATCTTTCTATAGTTCTCGTTCATTGTAGTATACAAATATATATAAATTTTATCTAAATTGGGCTCCCTCTGGTCACAGTTAACCTTTTCACTATAATATTTTTTCATGGAGTCTACCCCGGGCAATGTTAAGCCGTCGAGGTGATATAGCTTCACTTTCTAAACGTATTTCTTCGCGCCAAGTGCGATCTTACCTCTTCAAACTTTGCCATTTCTACGTCATTCATTAATTTTTGTCGCGCAATTCGTTGATGCTCAAGGCTATCACAGAAATTGATCACAGCGTATTCAACGAGAGCGCCGAACACATACAGCAGACCGGATATGAGGATGTAATCACTGTACTTAGTGTATGTGACCTTGGGAAGAGATGATCTTACTGCGGCACTCAAGGTAATCATCGTTAGAACCTGAAATAGAACAAATTGTATTGGCCTATAAAATAAAGTGGTCAGTTCAATTACAATTATTCTTTTTACATCGACAAAATCGATGACATACATCAGGTAACCGGTTAGACATGTCAGCGAGCCGAAGACAAGAACTTGAATGGTTTTTTGTTTATTTTTAATTTTTTCCTTTTTTATTTATTTCCTTTTTTTATTGTATATACCGAATCCCTAAAACTGTCACAATTTAGCGATATATTTATATATATATGTATCCCCCCTTTTTCCAAGGAAAGGCAACAGGATAAAGCTACTATATCAGTACTAGTTGTACTACGAAGTATATATATATATATAAATCTCAACCGTTGGTCCATATTAAACACACACATTCTAAAAATAAAAAGTATATATAATAATAAGTATATATATCCAAATGAAAAAAAATATGTGGTGATGTCTTACCGTCGTAATACACAGAGCAACCCTAGCCGGAGCTGCTTTGTAGTTAATCCAGAATGATACCCAGGATAAGGCTACTATTAATACTAGTGGTACATATGTCTCAGTGATAAATAAGGTAATCCTGCGCTTGAAGCGGAAAACCAGAGACAACCTTGAATATTTACCTAAAAATGTTAGCATTAATAGTGTCACACTGAAGTAGGTACAGGTAGATCGATCTGAACTGTACAATGCTATGTCTGAGATTAATTAGATTACCTATCGGGTTTCGGAAGTGAAATTCTGGATGGTTTCTAAGTGAGAGTAAAAAACCTCGAACAGAGACAGCAAACAATGTTTATACTGACTGCCGCAGCATGCTGTCTCTAACGTTATTTTTACTCTACTGAGTATTGATGGCTTTCACGGCGGCCATGTTGGAGGAACTTAACAAAAGAATTGTCAATGAATTATTTTGTTATATCCTCCAACATGGCCGCCGTGTCTTTTGTTATTTACTTCTCTTACAATGGTTGAAAACTATCAATATAGGTTTAGATTCAACCTGTTTTTTTTTAGCATTTGCCCACAGTCCGGTGTTCTGACATCATCTGCACGCGCACATCGTAACGGATTGCTAAAGTTATTTACCGTCATCCTAATGTTGGTCTGGATAGGGAAAAATTATGCCCTTTGCATTGATGTCTTGAAAGTGGACCTCGCCCGTTCGTATTGGCCATCGTAAACCTTGATCGTTTACTAGGTAGTCGTGGAATTAATTAAAAGGTAAATCAGTGGGCGTTTAGATTTCTGATCGTGTGACGGAGTATAAAGAAAGAATTGATATAAAAGTGAGTTTCAGTTTTACACTTTATAATACACTGAACAAAATTACTCGATTCTGATTGGACAAGAGGAGTACAATTAAATCCCAAATCGTACTCTGTAGAGTCCAAATTAATAATTTTGTTGAGTTTATTATAAACAAAATATAGCACGATCTTCTCATACAATTTGGAATATATAGATACTCGTGATATTTTGAAAGTTCTCAAATTGGACTCGCCTAAGATGATCGCCTAATTTTGAAAACTTTCAAAACATCACTTGTACCTATAAATTTAGAATTGTACTCGAGATCGCGAGGCTTCCTACTGTGCAAGCAAAAATCAATTTTGTTGTAGTTGCTTAACTTATTACTGACGCACCTGTTGTGTACGAGTCAACGTATTCTTTGCCTTTGGCGCTCAGCAGATCCATCTGTGGCAGACTAATGTCTTTTTCTATGGTAACTGACTTCTTCTCGCCGAACTTCCACTTTAATATAACATTGTCAGTGGAGCCAGAATCTATGGGAGGCAAAATTGATATTGTAGACAACAGGTGGCTTGTGACAATGCATCATTACTGGGGCGATTGAATTGTAGGACAATGCAATGTAAGTAGTATAGGGAATGGGGGTTCCAGCGCAATCTCAACACGGGCAAGACCCGTGTCAAAAATCCACCTACGGAAACAACCCACTCCAAGTGTGGTTGGGGGCAACAGCGCAAATATGTTAGTCTATATATGGAGTGCGAAGATTGTAAAGAGTTTGTTTATGATTTCTGTGTAAAGTGCTTGAAACCCAAGTTTGTTACCCCACCACCAAATAAGTATATTTGTTGTGACAAGAAAATGCAAATAGAAGACGACACGTCAGCACAGTGTTACGAGTGCGGTAAAAATATTCGTAATGCCGTGCCTTGTGCTACCAGGGAACAATATTATTCCAACGGAGGTCGTAAGAAGACGCCATACAAAAGAATAAAATACTTTAGGGACTGGATGAGTCATATCCAAGGTTATCGACCGGTATATTTAGACAACGAAGTAAAGAAGAAAATCATAGACCATTTAGAAGAGCCAACCCCACAAAGTCTACGGAAGACATTGAAAAAATTAAAACTAGGGAAATATTACAAAGCTATTCCCTATCTTTTGTCTGAAATTACCGGTAAGTCTATTCCCGAGGTTTCTGATATGACAAAAGCCGAGTGGATGTTTTGTCGGCTGGATAAGGATATTCCTTATTACCCTGACGTAATTTACGAAATATTCCATGAAATAGACCCCAACCACCCCCTGTTAGGATGGATTCCAAGGCGATCGACATAATAATGATAACAGCTTTGACCGTGGGGTTTTTACTTTCACGTGGCGGAAGTGGCGTGCCTAGGAAGAACAATGAGTTGTTCACGTGTAAAACAATAGACAACATTCCGATCATGCCCCTTCGCCTTAACAACCAGCAAGTTTGAAAGTAGACTCGATATTCACTTTTAAAATCGCTGGTTGTTAAGGCGCTCAGGAATGTGCCGACGTCAATGATAGCTTCAGACATTTGATTACGCATATGACCCGGACAGCCGGCGTTCGATATGTAAATAGAATCCCGTCACGCTCTTTTCGAAGCAGATGTTTACTGAGCAAGCTTTCTTTGAAGCTCTTCTTTTGCCTCCTGGTAGATCTTTTTGCGAGATTCCTCGGAAAGATCTTTTACGACTGTTTTTTTATTCCTTATGTCCGTCTTTAATTTCTCGTACTTTTCCTCTTCAGCTAAGATAAGCGAGAATTCTGCGTTGTCTATCTTTCTGTCACGCAAAGCCTTTGAGACAAGGTCAATGATAGTATTTACTTTAGCCCTTGACAGAGCTATTGTCGTGTCATGCTTGGATATCTTGCTTGACAACTGTTTCATAACGCCTGTTGTAACAGCCGAAATAATACCGCAGACGGCGCCGACGCTAGCCAAAGGAACTCCAACGATTATTCCCGGTCCAGTAAGCGAAGTAGCAACGCCAGAGCCTGTTAACGCCACGGACATGGAGCCGGCAGTTATCGCGATTTTATGTAGCGTACTCCGGGCTCTAACGTACTTTTTTCTAACTTTTTCATAGTGTTTTGTTTGCCCTTCCAAGTAAGCCAGGATTAAGTTCGCTTTATTCAGACGAAAGTTTTCCGCGTTTAATTCGTTAGGTCCCTCCTTGGGTAGATCAGGATAAAGTGGAGGTGCTGATGGTATAACATCCATTATATATACTAATGTACGACGCTTTTGGGAATGATATACAGGAGCAGCCACATCACGACAACCGGGATTACTGGAATTGGAGGGCCTTCAGGAAGATGTTTCCGCACGCGGATGCTAGTAAGTTCGAAAGAAGACCCGATGGTATTTACTATAACGGCTCCAGAATGTACAGTAATGAGGATTTGAAACCTACGCTGGTTAATCAGACAGACAATCAACTGAAGAATTCTGGTTATGTTGAACATAAGCCTAAGCCAACATATGTCGAACATAAGCCCGTGCAAGGTTGGTCAAAGGAATTATTGCTTGGTACCAGTACTTATCCGATACCCGCGGTTCCATTTGATGAACAACCAAGCTTGGATTTAACGTTGAACATGCGGATTTTTAACAAGCATTCCTTTCCGTTAAAGGTGCGAGATATCTTCAAAAACGTGCCCATTAATCATACCACCGCTAAGGAATCTCACGAATGGTTAAGCGCTCCTAATATGCGTTATTGGCCGCAGCAGTTGAACTTTGCGGTTTGGTGTGCCACCGGCGGTTGTGGGGTAAGCGCAAACTTGATGAAGAATTCGATATTTATGTTTCACTTTCACTTTACGGTGAGGCGAATACTGCATGAGATGGGTGTTACTGCATTACCAGGAGATGCTGCGTTTTATCCAAGAGATAACAAATACGACGTTCCTGCTTACGACCGACTTTGTAAGGAGTTCGGTGTTGTAGGGAAGGATTTCCGATGCACTGCCGGTGCTAACGATGGTTTGGGACATATTTGGGCTTATTGGGGGATTGGTGGACACGAGCTAAGTGATAAGGAAGTTCATGCATTGAATCTACGATGGAACACTGGGTATCACAAAGAAACTCACGACAGTAGCACCTTCTTTGAACCAAACGCTAAGACCACTAAGGAAGTTAGAGACGGGCCTTTATTCAAAGACGAGGGCGGTAAGTATGCAGGGGCTAATCCACTGATTATCAAAATTACCAACGACGAGCAAACAAAGCAATATCTTAATTTCATACCCCCAGAAGGTAAAGGACTAACCAAAGCCGGCCTTGCCCGTTTAAACCGCAGCATAGAAGCTTACGTGTATTCTATCCTTGGAGCTCAGGTAAACACCCGATCCAGCATAGTGGGAAATACGGGCGCCGCAGAAGAAACGCGAGCCGAAGCTTTGATTCTATTCGAAAGTTCGATTTTGGAGGGCGACATTAGCAAGGGCGTACAGCGTTACCAACTAGCTATACAAAATTCTAAGGCCCGACTGGACTATGCCGTAGCCCCGGGTTGTTGGTTAATGCCCAGTAATTTATCTATAAATACTGGCTCTGTAGTAGGATACAACAACAAACTTCAACGAGCTACTAAGGATACGAAGTTTGGGGTGAATGACGTGAACTCTGACACTCTTAGGAACATTCCTCACTTCGTGGAGAAGCCAAAAAAGGGACACGCAGAAAAACCCGAACCAAAGAAACCAGTAAAGAAGGTTATGCCTGCGATACGTGAGGAATATGACCATAACTTACTAAAAGCCGGCCTAGCAGCTGCAAGCATTGGTCTGAGTTATTATATATGGCGATGAACAACCCCTACGTAGCTGGAGTAGATTGCGTTTATACGACTTACACAGGCGAGAAAAAATACACCCAAGCATCTTGGGTTGATGTCACGGGCATGTCCGTGAATTTGAATTATTCAGGTAAGAAATTGATCCTTTGTAGTATTTGCATTGGTACGGCGAGTGATGCAAACGTAGGATTTCGTTTCTGCGACGACAATGGAGTATTACAGCCCATGCGCGCGAAGACAAACAACAGAGAGCCTACACATTTCTCGGTAGAGCCGCCCGACACCAGCACCGAAAATCTCTCGGTTTGGACTTTTCACATGGTTGCTGATTGCCATGGGAAGATAAAGTTGCAAATACGCGTAGATGACACGGCGTCGGCGTGCATAAATAGCATAGAAGATCAAAGAGATCGACCTTATAATCACGCGACCATCAGCACTCTTACAGTGTTAAGCCTGTGAGAATCTGTGATTCTTAAATTATATGAATCCGCATTTAAGTGAAACGCATTACGTTCACTACTTAGACGTAAAGGAGTACGCAAGGCATGAGTGGTTTGATATGGGAATGTGGGTTGAAGTTGGAGGTCCTGCGTTAGTCATTTGCACCATTAGCATTAACACGGGAGTGAGCGCGAATGTGGGGTTTAGGCTTGTCGATGAGAATGACGAGCCTTTGCCCCCCTATCGAACTTCCCCGAACAGCAGAAGAGCGGCCCACTTTTCGATGGAGCCAAACAAATTTAGCGGAGAAGATCTGACGCCGGTCACGTTTCATATGGTGATTAATTGTAAATATGCTAAGTTACAAATATTTCCTGATGACGGTAGCAACGATGGGTCGACGCCGGGCCACGCAAGGATAAACAGCATTGGCGTGGGTAGCAATATTATCGATGCGGTTTGGAGTCATAAACCCATTTCCACTATGAGCGTGCTGCCGCTAGCCCCAAATTATCAGGGCGGCGCAAATACTATCTTTCATCATCCTCAATCAAGGACGCGGAAAGAGCGCAGCAATTCTAAGGACAGGAAATCCAAGGTCCCTTCATCGACCTAGCTTCTTCAGGAGTACCACCCCAATAGCGACAACCAAGATCCAAATGTTATTCCCCACGAACTTCAACAGTTCTCCGCCGGCCCTAAGTGCCAAGGAAACAACCGAACCCAGCAGCCCAGGCAAGCCGGCTGCCATCTTTTTTCCCAAGTCCGTCAGCCCATTGCCTAATTTCTTTACGCCCGCGCCCGTAGCCTTAAGCGCGTTAAGGATTACCCCTACTACGCTCGAAATAGCGACCGCGAATGCCAGCGGAAGACCATACTTCACCAGAGCTCTTTTTACCTTTTCCTTGGTGGTAAGCCCCAATTCTCTTTCCAGGTTGTCCTTTTGCGCTTGTAATTCCGCAACCCTCTCCTGAAGGGCTTCTACTTCCCTTCGGGCTGCCTCCCTTTCTTCTTCGGGGCGCGCCTGGTCATTGATTATTTCCTGCTTTTCGGATATGTTTTTTTCCAGGTCTTCGATGGCCTGATCTCTTTGCTGGATTTGCTCTTCTTTAATGTTGATTTCAGCAACTAACTGCCGCCGCTCCACCAAAGAACCCTCTATGGTGGTACGTAAGTCCTTGGCTTCTTCCTTGCTTATATCCAGGTCTTGCAGGGCGAGATTGAATGCCCTTTGGGCGCTGTCTTTTTCGCGAAGAGAAATGTCTCTTTGTCCTCTAAGTTCTAATATGTGTTGATTCTTGTCGTCAAGTTCTCTCTTTTGAGCATCAAGGAGTAGTCGGTTTTGCCGTATGTAATCTGCTTCCCTTTCCTCCATCGCTTGCTTTAGCTCTTCTACTTCCCTTATCGCCTCAAGACCTTTTTGTTGCCGCTGCATTATGGTCTTAACTCTTTCGACGGCTTCGTCAATATTCTCACTATTTTCTCTCATTCTTTCGGGTAAGTTGGGTTCTCCTAATGCCTTTCTAAGGGTTGGAGGAATATTTTTATCTGCGTAGTATTTACCATTTATGTCCCTGATGACATATGGATGAGCATTAGACCTATTTAACCTTGCTACTACGACTTCCCTGCCCCATTCGTTATCCGCGTCAAACATTACTTGGACTTTGTTTGGATCCCAGTTTGGGAATTCTTCCTTGATCCTATCAAAATCGTCCGGGGTTTCTTCCATGGATTCGTCCATTTGTTCCTGAACCCTACTAAGCCATGCAGCGCCGGGGGCTTCGGGGATGTTGCCGTCCGGACCAAAGCTGGTTTCCGCGGTTTTGCTCCTAGGAGGTTTCATCATCGTGTTACTACCAAAGTCGATGTTATCGAGCTTTATGTATTCTGGTATGGGTTTGCCTGGGTTCTTAGTGCGGTATTTGTCTAGGAAAGCCATCCAGCCGGCGCGGGCTCTTTTTCCAAACCGACGCACCATGTTACCTCGGAATTCCGTGGGGTCGTTGGTTTTAGGTAGTAAAGACTCGTATTCATCGTCGTTAATGTCGACTTGACCTTCTTCGGTGGTGGGGTCAAAATCCGTTCCTTCTACTTCCATTATATATGATAAGCTCAAAGTTAAACCCCAACAGTATTACCTAAGCAGGTTGGCGGACTGAAAGCAGAACGCACCTTTCACCGGGTTACATTCACGCCTTCTAGCGCTAAGCCAGGTGAGACGCTGTATGTAGGCGTGCCCCGCCTAACGGATAACCTAGTATTGGTTCCTGGTACCCTGGCTTTAAGGTTCGACCTAGCGGTGCAGTCAAGCCCCACAGATGAAAGGATTATCGTTAACAACCTTGGTCGCAACATTGTTTCTAAGATGCGCGTAAAGTTCGCCGGGGAATCCCTCTTAGACTTAAACAACTATGACCTGTACACCACCTACAAAGATCTGTGGCTGACTGCATTCGAAAGGGCACAAAAAATAGAGCAGGGTATCGGTAGCGCAATATTACGTAAGGTTCGGACTCCCACCAAGACACAACCTACCGATTCTGGCGACGCAACTGACGTGGCAGATGCAAAGGCCATCAAGACAGCCTATGGTACTAAATACGTAATACCATTGGACTTTGAGGCTATTACCAGCCACGGGGTTTATTATCCTAGACAGTTGAGTGAGTTGCAGTTTGAAGTGACCTTAGCCAACATGACTAACATCATTGGCGGGTTAAGCACTGCGTTGTCGGGAAGTATTCATCCATACGCCATTACCAACCTGGAATTGCAGTATGAAACCATACACTCCGAAGATCTAGCACGTAGCGCTGGCATGGAATACAGTGCTGGAAAGGCATTCTTGTACGACCACGCGGTAATGTACAAAACCTTTAGTTTCCTGGATAAGACAGACGCGGTAATTACTCAGAGCATTAATTTACCACGTCGTAGTCTTACGGGGCTGATGTTGGTATTTATTAAGCCTTATGAAGCCGGTAAGCGCGACTCTGAAGCCTTTCATAACCCCGGCATCACCAACGTCGGGATTAGCATCAATGGAGTTCCAAATAAGGTGTATTCGCAGGGAATGAAGCCCTCAGACATCTACAGGGAAATAAAAAGAAAGTTTGGGGATCAAGTTGCACCCGGTGAGTTCTTTACCAATAAGTATGCACTGTGGATTGACATGCGAACCACCAACGACGAGGATTTACATGGGCAGGGATTGCGTCTGGTAAATACCCAGGACGGCATTACCCTGGAAATCAAGCGTGACTTAAACGCTAGCGCAGGCGACTCAGACAAGATCAACGCATACATCTTCGTGGTGTCTGACGCCCAGTTGAGCGTAGAAATGAATCAGCTAAAGAGCGTTGCGTATTGATTCGCGCGCTGCGCTCCCTCATCCAAGAAAGGATAAAATATCCCTTACGTATATAATGCTTCGCGTATTTGAAAACAACAACACCAAACTGCAATGCATAGTGCAAGGCGATAAACTTTATTTCAAAGCAAAGTCCGTGGCTGATGCCTTGGGTTACGTAAATTCCAGAAAAGCGGCGTCTGATCACGTCTCAGAGGAAAACAAGGTAACTTTGAGGTCTATAAAGGGTGTAAATCTGACTGACACCCTTAATGCGCAACCACATTCCGTTTACATCACTGAAATGGGTCTTTATGAGTTAATATTCGGATCTGAAAAGTCCGTAGCTAAGGAGTTCAGAAAATGGGTGTTAGGTGACGTTCTCCCTACCCTCAGGAAAACAGGTAAGTATGAAATAGAGCGGCGCTTTGACAGTCCTAACAAGTTGGTATTCAAAATAGAAAATGAATTTGACCTGCATAAGAAGGTCGTAATCTACATACGTCGATTCCACCCTATCCTACTGCTCGCACCAGGTCTTGGAGAACTACAGGACTCAGCTAGCAAAAGGATAGTATGTTGGCAGAAAGGGTATCAGGCGGGGCAACCCGACATCTTAGTTCTTAATGCACATAAAAAGTATAATGGGTTATGCTTGGAGTTGAAGACACCTAAGGGTAACGGCGTATTATCACCTAAACAAGAGGCGTTACTCGCACAATACGAGGCAAATGGTTACCTAACCATGGTGTGCAACGATTATGACCTTATATGCAGGGAGATCGACTATTACGCGGAAGGTATTCGTGTACCTTGTCCTTGGTGTGTTAAGGCTTTTAAGACGCAGGAGGCGTTAAGGACTCACCAAAGAATATTTCATAGATATAATGATCATTGAACAGACGCACTGGCGTGAATTAGTCCAAGGCATCACATACAAAATAAAAAATTACGTCGTTTTCGAAGACATCAGCCGTTTAAGGTTGGTCCTCGAATACGAAGGGAAAGAGTGTACCCTGTGGGCACCTGACTGTGTGCGGTATGTAATCCAAGGTGAAGAGTACACGCACATACGCAGCTATGGTAAGGTTAACGGGCGATGGAAGTTCGACGTTGAACGTAGGGTGGATGCTAATCCTCTGTGTGATTAGTCATCCTCGTGGGCGGTTAGGTATTGGTCTGCTACGGCGGACCTCATTTTTTCTGTCATGTAATTAGTGGATATGGTAATTAAGGCTCCTCCTGCGAACGCTGCGATGTAAGGTAACATCATATATTATTCATTTTTCCATGCTTTTCTTACAGCAAGGTAATGGTCTAAGGGCTTGGGTCCGTCGTACAGGCAACACCAAATATGTTGACCGCTACGTAGACAGCCACATCGGTCGCAAATGCCGTCCCAGTGTTCCCTGTCTTCCCATCTCACGCCCTCGACGTCGTCAAAGCATACGAAGGTCTGGTCTATTTCCTTCTTACGTCGCGTGAGCGCCCGGGAGGTTTCGTGGGGGCAACAACGTTCGGCTAAGTCTCCGTGGGTTTCACAGACGACATCTTCGAGGTGGTAACGACGACAGCGGTATTTATGCCAGTTCTCCTCGAAGTGAGGTTCATCGCAACGGAGACAACGGTCTTTGAGGCAGACTCTGTTCTCGCGGTGATATCGTAGGGCCTGTACAGTGGACAGTTCCTTACCGCAGTCACCGCAAAGGGTACTTACGGTCTTCTGACAGACTTTCTTGGAAAGATGGTATTGCAGTCGCTGCTTGCTACTAAAAGCTCTATCACATTGCATGCACTCCATTATACATACCTTATTTTTTATTGTTATTTTGTTAAACCCTGCAAGAGGGTTTTAGGATAGGGTCTATTATTTCTTGTTGTTTTGTTAAATGCCTGCGAGAAGGTCTTAACAAATTAACAATAATTATTAAGACTCTTTTGAAACCTCTTATCTTACTTTAACAAATTAACAATAAATAAGAAGACCTTATTTAAAACCACCTTGCAGATCCTCTTTGTAGGTGTCAGCTAAGGTTCGCTGTGCTTTAGGATCTGCGGGACACCAATGCCCAACAAAGGATCCTTCGGGGAATACCTTATTACAATGAAGGCAGGTGTATTTTTTATACGGTTTGGGTATCGGTGTTTTGGGAGGGGTAATGCAGTCGGCAGGTAGTTCGCACGTAATACAGTCCATATATCTATGGAGGGTATCGTATGAAATCCTTGATGGACTCCTTAGCCCAGCCCGCCATTGTCAAAAGCGCGCCAAACCGTTCTGCGCGCTTCAGACCGCACATTTCATCGTACAATTCCTGCACGCGCTCTTTTAACCGGTCTATCTCCTCCCTTTGCAGTTCTTTGGTGGCTCTTTTTTCTTTTGCGTCGGCGACAATTCTTTGCACTGCTTCCACTGGTTCCATCTATATATGAACCCAGATCACATGCCTTGTAACGCTCTGATAGTAGGACCCACCGGCTGTGGAAAGACCCAATTCGTGGTAGAGCAGCTATTAGGATCCTTTAGATACCGCTTTGACTACATAGTGCTGCTTTGTCCCACCTACGTGAACAACCGCACCTGGACGGGCATAGGAGTGAAAGACGACGACTTCTTTGTAGATATCTTAGACCCTAACGAGTTATCTGGGCATCTTAAGTTCTGGCACAAGCAATTCCCTAAAGATACACAGACGCTCCTCATATTGGATGACATTGCCTGTGGGGACGACGTAAAAAAGCGCACCTCCGAATTAGTGAAGCTCGCTTTCAGCGGCAGACACGACAATATCAGCGTTTGGTTGCTTTCCCAGCAGCTTACCAGTGTCTCTAAACCCTTTAGGGAAAACATAGGCTCTCTCGTAGTATTTTATACACCCAGTAAGTCTGATCTGGAAACCATCTTAAGCGACTACGGTGGTGAGATAAGCAAGGAACAGTTGCATGAATACATGCGGCATTTAAAAACGCACCAACATTCCAAGATGATCTTCTCTTTGAGGTTTCCGTATGACGTTAACATATATGGACATTGAGCAGCTCTTAGATGAAGTCCCCACACAGTTAGATGAAAGTAACCTCAAGGAACAACTTAACATTCTTGTGTCTTCTGGGAAGTGTAAAGAAATGATAGGTAAGGAACTTACCCATGAGCAGGTTAATAAGCTGTCAGAAGAGGAGGTTAAGAAGTTCCATAAGAGGTGCGAGGCTGCCCTCGCAAGTAAGACCACGGACGCCGTAGCAGACTCCGCTATCCGACTTGCCACTAAATTGCTTGGACTTGCACTGCCTATAGACGACGTGGAGCAACTGCGGAAGGACATAAGCGAGGACTATGTCATCGCCCAAGAACTTAAGATAACCTGCGGGTGGTTGTCTTTGAAGTGCGGTAAGTTAATGGCAGTCGCCTCTGCGGCACTTCACGTAGCTCAGCACGTCGACTTGAAGGAGGTACTAGGTTCCTTTGGAACATCTTGGAAGGACTTCAAGAAGGACAGAGAAGTCGAAAAGGTCTTCCAGGCAGCACTTGCTGAGGTACCTGATCAAGTCGCCTCAAGTACTTAGTCAAGTCGTTGTCAAGTCGCCTCAAGTACTTAGTCAAGTCGTTGTCAAGTCACCTCAAGTACTTAGTCAAGTCGTTGTCAAGTCACCTCAAGTACTTAGTCAAGTCGTTGTCAAGTCATTGCCAAGTCATTGTCAAGTCGTCATCAAGTAACTTGTCAAGTCCTTCAAGTCCCTTAATATAAGATGAGTGGCACCGAAGAACAACCAGAAAAGGCTCCCGTAGAAGATACCAAGATTACCAAGGCTAAATCTCCGGGCAGAGTCGCTGCCGGAAAGAAGCTCGCGGAGATGAACAGGAAGAACAAAGCCAAAAAAGAAGAAAAGGTGGAGGAAGAAGAATCCTTTATTAATCCGGGATACGTCATTGGCGCGTTAGGAGTCGCTATAGCAGCAGGCAGCTTCTACTTACAATGGCGGGCAACGAAAAAGGTAGAACCACCAACGTATCGCGCACCTGTGGAACCGGCTGTTAGAAAAAGTAAGATCCCTGAAATGGAGTAGATTTATCACCACGTACCGTGGCGACCTAGATTTTCCTTCTCGCTTTGTAATATAATGTCAACCGCGTTATTGAAAACTGTTGAAGAGGCAGCTATCATTACTTCCATCGTTGCGGGTATTGGTTGGGTAGGTAAGAAAGTGCTCAAAGAAGACTTTACTGAAGACCCAAGCAAGAGCTTCGCTAATTTTGCTAAGATGACCGCTGCCGTTGGCGGGGCTATCATGGTAAAGGATTACCTACGGAAGGAAAAGTACATTCCTAATGTATAAATGGCTAGCGTGGTCGTAGGTGGAGTCATTGCAGCTTTAGCATTCACTGGAGCTAATTATGGTGGTCAATATTTGGATAGATTAGTCAGGGGTGATCGCAGCGGAGATTTAGCCGCCGAAAGGAAGAGACACGACTTAGCGCTGGAGAAATATCAAAGGGATGTGGCGGCTTGGAATGAAAAAAGACAAGCTTACAGGGATTGGTTGGATAAGAACTACCAAGACAAAATGCAGGCGGATAAGAACTTTGAAAACACAGACTACGCCTTCAAACTTTATGCGCAAGCACACCCCGACTTTAGGTTAAGAAAGCCTCAGTTCAAGAATTACTACCAGCCTTCTAAGAAACAAAAAGATAGTGAGTTGGTCTTCGTAGGAGTCGCAGGGCTGGCGGGAGGCGTAGCTTTGGCGTATCTGCTCTGAGCTGCGCTCAGATCACTAGAAGGGGACTTGTCCCCTGTAATATATGATCGTCTTTTTGGAAAGCGACAAGAATAACTTTACTACTTATCTGAATCCCCCCATCAAAGCCTGTAAGGTTCGGTTGGTTAGTTGCTCTTTGTACAATTCTTGGTATAATTTAATTAATGGCTTTGTCATCGGAACTTCCGGCACCAAACCAAAAATACCAGATTCCCATTACACCCCTATAACACTGGCTAAGGAGCTAGCAAAGCACGGATATACTCTTACCACAGGATTACCCCATGAAATGAAATTCAAGAAAAATAGTGGAAGCGCTAATTTAATGGGCAGTCCATTGGTAGAACTCCTAGGTCTTACTAGTACCACGATAAATAGCGGCAGTACATATGATGTGAAATGGAAAGTCGCATCCTCTTACGAAGTCTATTGCGACTTGGTTCATAGTTACAACAATGGAGAAAAGTCTTCTCTTATGTCCAAGTTTCTACCCAAAGGTAATCCATTTGACCCAGTAGAATACACTCCCATTTCTTTAAGCTATGACTTATCTCATTTGGTAGAAAGCATAAACATTACCATTAAAGTGGACGGAAAGACGGTGGATTTCAACGGACGTAAGATCAATTTTGTTTTGGAATTCATATAATGGGCCGCGTAGAGGACAAACTTAAAAGGATTTACTATGGGCCTGAAGGCTATTGGAAAGGAGCGTCGGCTATTAAAAAACTCGCGACCGCGGCCAGGGTATCAGATGAAGCGGCTAAGAACTGGCTAAGAAAACAAACCCTCTGGCAGGTCTATCTTCCCGTGCCCAAGTACATTCCCAGACCCAGCTTCACCGTAAATGCCCCCAATGAAGTTCATCAGGCGGATTTGCTTTTCTTACCGCACGACAAGGTGAGAAGAAAGACCTATAGATACGCTTTGACCGTAGTTGATATCGCAAGCAGATACAAGGACGCCGAACCCATAACCAGCAAGGATTCTGGGGAAGTCGCAGAAGCCCTAGGTAGGATTTATAAGCGCGTCTTGAAATGGCCCAAGCTGCTGCAAGTGGATGCGGGGACGGAGTTCATGGGCGTGGTTACCAAAACCCTGAAAGACCACGACACTAAGATTAGAAGAGCTAAAGCAGAGTACCACAGGGGTCAGAGCATCGTCGAAAGATTCAATAAGACCTTGGCCGAGCGTCTCTTTGGGTACCAGTATTGGAAAGAGCTGGAAGATCCCTCCAAACGCAACAGGGAATGGACTCAGAGGCTCCCCCAGGTCGTCGCAGCTTCGAACAACGAGGCGGCCAGGGCTACGGGAATGAAACCCAAGGATGCCATAAAAAAGAAACACGTGGAACACAAGTCCTTCATCAGAAGTTCGAGGGCGGTCTTCCCCCAGGAAAAAAGATTAGGCGATGTCACGGTTCGATATCTCTATGAGTCGGGTGAATTAGAAGGAGGATCCAAAAGAGCTACGGATCCTAATTGGTCTTTGGAAACTTATCAGATCCGAAGTGCGATAGCTAAGAAGGGCCAGCCCATCTTGTATTATCTTCATGATGGTCCCACGCGTGGGTTCGTCAAAGAAGAACTGCTTATCGTGTGATGTCCGAATGCTATCGTATGCACTCCGTCATCACACATCCATCGCTTACCGTCAAATGCAGACAGTGACACCTTCTCCTGCGTGACGTTATGTATCTGATGACCATAGCTGCGCAGGCTGTTCATCTTATGCCGCTGTTCCTTGCGTGTTCGTAATACGTTGAGGTAGGACTCGTGCGTAATGTCCTTCTTAACCACATACTTTTTTACGCCTTTAGCTTTCTTTTCTACGCCGTCTAACTTTAGCACGCTGTACATCTTTGGTTTCAGACCCACGTACTCTACTATGGGTTTTCCTAACATTTCGTCTTTCATCTTCCCAATTACCTTCTTATTCTTCGCAGAGTAAAGGAAGTGCTCCTTCGGGTAACCGCTGGTGTCGTACTCGTCTATGTCGGGGAGGCAGTCTTTGTAAACGTCTTCCGTTTGCACTTCTAGAATTAGGGAGTCGGTGTCTGTGTACAGGAGGCGACAGCGGTCTCCGTACTTTGGCTTAAGCTTATCGTAGTAGAACTCGTACATAAGCAGCTTCGATAGATCCAGCACCGTAAAGCCTGTGTAAACGGGCTTGTTTAGTAAGAGGTTTGCCCTTTTCATGTGAATCACGTAGAAGTTCAGCATTTCTACGTATCTAACGAAGCCTGGCTGTGACACGTATGCTTCTGCTTCCTCTTTGGTGCTGACTATTTTTACGCTTACGCGCTTGCGGATGTTCTCCATTGTCTTTCCGAACACGCTGTTGTTCATCAGTTTGAAGAGGTTTTTCTCGAAGTCATTTTTCGCTGCGGTACGCTTTTGCGTGTTAAAGTCAATGTAGGGGCGCATCCAGGGTTCCTGCGTGAATTTTAGGACTCTGTGGATCTTCTCTACGCGCATTCCGTGTCGCACGTAGAACTGCAGGTTGCGGTAATGTACCACATACTTCTTCTTATCCATCAGGTTCATAGTTAGTTTCCTGTACGGTTTGTAACCAGGGCACATTTGCTTTTGCAGCGGACTTAGCTGCTTAAATGGTATCTCTATCGCTTCTGGTGCTAAGGGGAACTCATTGTGTTCGTCGTGCAGGCGCTCTGGGTACTCCAGATCCACTTCTAAGACGTAACCCTTGTCTTCCTCCTTTCCTACCTGCATGTAGAAGTCTATCGGCTTCACTGGATCCCATTCGAAGTCTCTCACAGGTAGGTACTGTGACATTGCCCAACCATAAAGGTTATTCGCATCCAGGTAGTAAATGTATGTGGTTGGTTTCTCTGGGTCGTGCTCTACTAAGGGGTTGTTTGCGCGGGCGTAACGTCGGCTGGGTCCGCATACGCCGCCACGAATACCGTCTTCCATAAACCGATACATGTCGTACTCCGTTAGGAGATCCAACTGCGCATTTGTCTTCTTTAACAAAGCACTCCAGCTGAGCCCAGGAGCCGTGTAGAAATTAGCGGGATCCAATCCGTAATATTCCATAGCCATCTTTCTGAAGCTTTGGAAAACATCTGCGAGCAGCACTACGTCAGACCTTAGGTAGATGTCGTGGTAGTCCCCCATGTTCTCACAGGAGTACTTTTCCCACACGTCTAACGCATGCTGGTACTCCTCATCCTTTATACCAGACTCGTTTAGGGTGCTGTAGAAGCGATCTTTGGGTGGTAGGGGTTCTTTGAATCGATCCCAGGAGTCCATGTATTCGTATGGGTAGACTCCTTTCCTTTCCGCGCCGTATTGACTGGAAATGGGAAAGTTGGTGTTATACTTTACGAGGTTTGCTAAGGAGTCCGCCATAAACTGCTGCGAATCTAAGAACTTTAGCTTACCCACAGTTACGGACATGTAGCGCTCTTTGTTGTTGGGTATGCATTTGACGTCGGAGCCGTCTGTTCCTTGTAGTAGCAAATGGGAGTCGTAACCGCGGAGGTTGTGAAAGAACACCGGAATCTCCATGTCTGGATTTACTTTGAAGTTTATATTGCATTTCCAATGAGCCGCTCCTCTGTATTTACCCGTGATGTGGCAGTGATCCCTAACCTTATCCACATAGAAATCCTCAACAAATGCTTTGTGGCAGTGAATGCAGTGCGTGGAGGGCTTTCCCGGCTTCTCACCTTTCTTAGCATACTTCCCGCATTTAAAATGAGCTTCTCCTAGATACTTTCCATCTTCATCCCACGCTTTCTTGGCTCGTCTTCCAAACTGAAGAAGCGTATGTTGGCAAATGTGGCATTTTTTTGCCTTGTTAAAAGCCTCCTGGTTCTCTTTGGTAAATTCCATCTTCTTTGGACGTCTTAATTGTTCTCTAATCTCCCCCTCCTCTTCTCGCAATGCTTCTAGAAACTCATTAGCTGCGTTCTTACCTCGGTAAATCACAGGAGGGTTTGCTTTACCGTCTGATCTGACTACTATGTAACCAAAGGAGCAGATCTCGTGTAATCCTACCTTATTCGTGGCGCCACGTTTCTGCTCTTCCTTAGTTATCAACGCTTCGAAGTCTGCATATATCACGTAAGGCACTTGCATCTGCTTTTGATGGTCTGCGTATGAAAGCTCTTTGTTGGTGGGCATCTGGATCCGTTGCGCCACTTCTTCGACTCCGCGGCAGATCTCATCGTGTTTCTTTAGGGTATTTAAGGATGTAAATGACAGCAAGCAGCAGTCGCAGAAGTACTTTTTGCCTTTGTGCTTAGTATGTCTGTAGAATAGTCTGCTAATGTGTTTAACCCATGAGTAGTGTCCGCCGTGGTAGAATAAATGTACGCGCTCTCCTTTACTTTTTGACAGAACTAACGGTACTATCGTCTGCTCTCTGACTCCGTAAACGTTAATTGCTAGATCGTTTATTTCCTCAAATATGGGGATGTCTATCAACTGCATGGGAAATTCCACACCATCCCACTCTAAATCATCTGTGGGATACTTACTTGTCCTACAGGGATCCTTCTCTGCTGGATACAGTGCAGACCTGATTGCCCACATAAAGCATCGATTGTCTTCATTCTTCACGTTTACAATAGCCTTCTTCCTTTCTACCCACGTTGGTAGCGGTACGTAACTCCCCCCTCGTATGGGTACGTACCTGGCTATACTTATCTCTATTCCTTCAACCTCCTCTACTGTCCAACCCGATCCTTCTTTCGTGTAGTTAGACAGCGACTCCATTATTGCTTCTAAGGCTTCACTGAGTGACCTATCCAGATTCGTGGATTCTAATATCACTAACGACTTTGATCGCAACATTGCTGTCGTCATTACCTCGTCTTTTGACAAACTTACTTCTACCATTATGCTCGCTTTCAGGGCTCCTAATTCTTCTATACCTTTTCGGAGAGTCCTTTTAACCTTCCTTTCTGACTGACGCCAAAACTGTCTAACGTCAATCTCACCGTTACCGGGTATTGACACCGTGCTGAAGTTGCTTTGGGATTCCATCTATATAATAGGAAATATTTTATACCTAATACCAAGCACTTTTTAGGTCGTCGTAGTCGTACTCACAGTCCTGACAATGCCAAAACAATTTAACCTTAGTCTCAAACTTCTTACCACATCCACAATCATAACTGCTCATACACTTCGTCTTCATTTTCAAATGCTTTTTCAAATCCGCTTCTTTCTTAAAAGTTCTCTTACATTCTTCGCACTCCATATATAGACTAACATATTTGCGCTGTTGCCCCCAACCACACTTGGAGTGGGTTGTTTCCGTAGGTGGATTTTTGACACGGGTCTTGCCCGTGTTGAGATTGCGCTGGAACCCCCATTCCCTATACTACTACATCAGTGGCAGATCCAGGAATTATAGGAGGGGGGTTACAAAGGTTTACCAGGAATACCAGGAAAAGAGTATCGATACCAAGGTCTATTGAGAATCGTCTAGATTGATGGATTGGGTTGGGTTAGGGTTTTTTATGAAGTTTTTATCCTAAACTTTATACTCATGATAGATCATGTTAAGATCATGATCTAGTGAAACATTTTGCTTCTTGTCTGTCCGTATACCAACAGTCAAACACACTAGTTCCTTGTATTATATGACCGTGAATCTTAGAGCCTGGACACTATAGCAAATCGAGCAATCTGATTGGATAGATCGCATCGCGGACTGGTCTAGATTTTCCGGTATTAACCGGTCCGATCGCATATTAATCTTACTGCGAAAATGTTTTGTCCTTTTCAATGAAAAGTGGTCATATAATGAAACTCTTATCAACCGAGCTTGGTCGGTCTGTACGGGATAATCTTGACCTCGGTCGGGTACAGACCTCGGTCAAGATTATCCCGTATAGACCTCCCGCTCGGTTAATAAGATTCAAATATTGACCGTCAATTATATGTCTCAAGGGAGTACAGCGAAATCATAAATGTCTTCAATGGAGTTACGAATCAAGTAGATATGAATCTCAACATATTCCAACCATTCTTTCTACGCATCGTAGATCTTCAATGGAAACCTATCCTAGAAATATCAACAATCTGATACCTGTTGCGCTTCTTGGTGCTACATCAAAAACTCAGCTTTCCATTAATTTCGCTATCTTGAATGCAAGATCTATTGTCAGAAAATCCACTCTAACCATCTAGACATTCTGGTCTTAACCGAAACTTGGCTAAATGGAACAGACCCAGGGATGAATCCTGGAATTTTGGAACTGGGGGACGGGGGAGGGAGGGGGGGGGGGGGTGACTATTACAAAGGTTTTATGAGGAAAGAGAGGAAAAGGGGGGTGATCGTTACTTACAATATACTGAGAAATATGAGCAAAGGTGGAGGGGGGGGGGGGGAGGTGGCTACTCACCTACTTCACCACCCCTGTATCCGCCCCTGAGACTAAGATGATCATTGCATACCTGATATCCATAACATCCTTCACAATTATACTTTTCACCATTTCTCAAGAAAGAACCTTCTACAAAAATCACCAGAAAAACGTCTTCCAACATGTCAATCATCTACTCTGCTTGCAAACAATTTTGGTCACTTTCTTTAAGAACCAAATAATCAAAACTAGAAATGAATTGACTTCTATTGAACAAAACCATTCTTTGACTATTGATCAGCGTCCTACTACATGCCAACTATAATGTCAGCTTCATTGGCTTCCTGTGACTCACCGTATTATATACAACATCCTCTTAATAACAATAAATCTCAATATAACCTGGCTCCATGCTACATCTCTCATTGCATTTTCCCAATACAAACCCCCAAGAAATCTAACATCTTCATTTTCCATTCAATCAAATCATCAACAAATTTCTTCTAAAACCTTATGGTTATCGTTCGTTTTCCGTATGTGGCCCTGAACTGTGGAACTCTGTTCCTCCTTCCATTACATCACAATCATCGCTAACATCCTTCAAGACAGCCCTAGAAACTTATCTATTCAAATAAGCGTATAATTTGTAAATGTATCTCTGCTATTAGTTCTTTGTCTATTCTAGTATTACTCTTTCGTGCGCTTAGAGCAGCAATGAATAAGCGTATCTTAAATATTATTATTATTTTATTTTGCACGCATGTGAGCATAAGCATATAAAATATGCATAGTTTTAAATATTTAAAAAAAGTTATTATTATAAGTTATTTTTTTGAGACTTTTATGTGGTAAAGACATATGAAATGCTTCTGGAGGTTTTTAAACTGTTTCAACAGTTTTCAAATTTACTTGAACATTTTCATCCATAATGTCATACTTTTTGTGTATTTTTGAAATAAATCCTTCTCAAATGTGACCCTGACAAATGAAGTAAAAGCTTCTTGTGTAGTACCTTGTTTTAAAGAATTATAATAATTTTGGCTAGAATCGTTGTACAGAGCCCAATTTTTCACATTAATTGTCATTGAAGTGACTATCAAGAATAGTGTATTCTATCATATGATATAAGAATGCAATGAATTAAGAGTAAATGATCATACTCCACAATCAAAATATTAATATCGTAATAGCCATGTGTAACTCGTACAATTAAAATACCTACAAATTTCACCGTAATTCTAGTACACTGCCTACATGACTTCTCTCAATACTATTCTTTAATTACTCTAAGTAAGTAAACTTTGATGAAGTTTTTTACTAAGTTTGATGCTTAATGAACCATTGATAGAGGTGTTGTTTTGGTCTCTGTAAGTTTTCTTATTTTACTGTTACCTGCGGCCGTGATTCTTGAAAAGTATATTTCCAGGTTGGATCTAAAGTCTAATTTGAATGAGGAAAACCAATATTTCATCGAAGTTCCCGATAATTGCAGCAAAAATTCACGGATTATATCTACGACATTAAAATGCAAATGGCTGAACGAAAGATCGCATACTTTATCCTCACAATTCTACTGCAACGTTTAATATTACCTCTTCGGCGATACTCGCCTCTGGTGATATACATCCAAATCGAGGACCCGTTTTGGATTCCACAGACTTGAAGTTTTGGCCGGAATGCCCTGCAGTGAAGTGTCCAAATGTCTCAAGGGAGTACAGCGAAATCATAAATGTCTTTAATGGAGTTACGAATCAAGAAGTTATGAATCTTAATATATTCCAAACATTCTTTCTACGCATCGTGGATCTTGGGAACCTATTCTAGAAATGTCAACAATCTGATACCTGTTGCGCTTCTTAGTGCCCCATCGAAAACTCAGCTTTCCATTAATTTTGCTATCTTGAATGCAAGATCTATTGTCAGAAAATCCACTCTAATCGTCTCGATATCATATGCCCGCAAAGGACTAGTGGGTGGTGACTTTAAGACTCATGGGTACTATTGCGCAAAATAAACAGCCACCCCAGTAAATAATATAATGACAAAGGATGGTAAAAAGATAAGAAAATTCATTGGTAATTCTGACAGAGAACATTGGGATATTTGATGTTGTCGCGTCATGACGCAAGATCAAGTTTTCAAGTAGTGTCACATGCACAAAGCAAAAGAATCGAAATCTATATATACTTCATCTGTAATCATTTACGATAATAAACTATTGTCGTTGAAAATATCCAACTATTTATTCATTTGTTCTAATTCTACATTTTCATAATCATAAAATAGAAAGGAAAAAAAACAACCAATTATTAGTGTTTTGTTATATACCAAGAGTCAAAGAAAAAATAATCATTACTTGATGTTTTGATGTAGAAAAAACTTAGAAAAAATTACATTTCCGTGAAAATCACTTTTGGTTATCTTATTACTGGTCAATAACATATAGTGTTGCCCGCTGAGAGCCGTTGCCGGGGAAACATCGAAGCTTGTTCACGTTCACGGCATACTCTCTCGACCAATCATAGTAAGAGAGAAATGGACTTTGACAGTTGGTATATAACAATTAACACTTACTTATTGCCTTCTAACAGACAACGCATTAAAACAAAGGGGTTATATTAATTGTCTATGATCTATCATCTGCTAAGCATCCGTGTTTTTCTTTATCATTTCTTGTTATAATTCATATTCTCACGGCTTGCGTGCTAATCCAAACTTGACTTGTGTAATCATTCCCCCAAGAGAGAGGTACCAGGTAGCTCTTCATCTACTTTACATGTATCAGATCTACCCTTTATATATTCTAAACACGTGGGAATTGCCCACGGTATTCTACAAAAGATACGTTAATACTGAGTAAATAAAAGATATAGATAAAGATTATAAGGTATTGTTAAGATACAGATATAGTTAAGATATATAGTTTTGACTTCAACTCTAATAGTTACGTTAATACTGAGTAAATAAAAGATATAGATAAAGATTATAAGGTATTATTAAGATACAGATATCGTTAAGATATATAAAGGTGTCGTGGTAGATAATCTTTTCACCGTAGTAAGAACAAGACTAGTTACTCTTGTTCTTACTACGGTGAAAAGATTATCTACCACGACACCTTTGTTTTAACTTTAATATCACCGACGCAGTCTAAACTAGTTCTAATACTAGTCGTCATCTAGTTAAGATATATAGTTTTGACTTTAACTCTAATATTTACGTTAATACTGAGTAAATAAAAGATATAGATAAAGATTATAAGGTATTATTAAGATATAGATATCGTTAAGATATGTACTTTTGACTTCAACTCTAATATTTACGTTAATACTGAGTAAATAAAAGATATAGATAAAGATTATAAGGTATTATTAAGATATAGATATAGTTAAGATATATAGTTTTGACTTTAACTCTAATAGTTGTGACTTCATTTTTTGGGTTCGTAACACTTGACGTACTACAAAAAGGAATTCCAATACATTGTGCAGCCAATAAAATGTTAGTATTCTCAGCCTAATTTTAACTGTTTTTATATTTGTAGCTGAAGTTACAAATGTAGTCATAGGTTATAGTCATAGTCATAGTGAGTGATGGTCATGATAATAGTGGTAGTTACAAATGTAGTCATAGGTTATAGTCATAGTCATGGTGAGTGATGGTCATGATAATAGTGGTATTTACAAATGTAGTCATAGGTTATAGTCATAGTCATGGTGAGTGATGGTCATGATAACAGTGGTAGTTACAAATGTAGTCATAGGTTATAGTCATAGTCATGGTGAGTGATGGTCATGATAATAGTGGTATTTACAAATGTAGTCATAGGTTATAGTCATAGTCATGGTGAGTGATGGTCATGATAATAGTGGTATTTACAAATGTGAGTCATAGGTTATAGTCATAGTCATGGTGATTGATGGTGATGGTAGTGGTAGTTGGTTATAGTGTATTTTATCTTCTTCAGTTTATCCAATGCCGTAATACGCCTATAACATGTCCCCTCTATCATTTAACAAACATGCTTTAAATGATCTTGAGCGTTATATCATCACCCATGATAAAAAATGGCGCCCAGTATTTTGGATCCTTATACGTGTTTCTCATCTCGTTCATTGTCAGCTGTAGACTCGTACTGGCACTTTTCCCATTTTTCAGATTGCCATAAAACGATGTCATAAAGTCGAGTGTTGCATCGTCATCGATGGCCCACAGAGACGCTACCACTGCACGAGCACCTGACGCTAGAAAGGCTCGACACATGCCAACTACTCCTTCAGCTCTGATTTCACCCCGTCCACTGTGACAGCAGCTTAACACAACTAACTGTGCACGTACTTTGGCCTGCTGTACATCAGCCATGGTCAGCATGTAATCTTCTTCATCTGGGGTCTTTGTTGCTCTTACCTCAGGAGAGGGCGCAAGTACGATGGTAGCTTTTGATAGGACACCATGTGCAGCAATGTGAACCACAGATACTCTTTGTTGTAGTTTCTCTAGAACAGCCTGCTTTGTGGCTGCTTCGCCTATTAGTGGCTTAACACCAAGTTTATAAGCTATTACGATTGCTTCTGCTTGTGCCCCCAGCAAACCTTGGATATCCTGTTCTTCTCCGTCCATCATTACCTTCCCAACCAAAGGGTTACCAATAATCAAATGCTTAGCATCGCTGGTTTGGTCTGTTGGGAAGTCTTCAAAGTGCTTTAAAGTCGCTAATGAAGGAGCAAGTCTAATGCGCTTTGTCTCTGATAAATACTTGCCCGTGCGACGATCTTGTAAAGCGGGAAAAGGCACTTGGTATAGGGGACCTTCTGGAATAATAACAACCTCGTCTTGCTTCGACGATATTATTCTATCACATTCTAAGATATCAAATAGATCTTCTAGAGTAGATCCTTTGGTTTCAGCACTATTCTCATTAGATTCTCCTGTGTTCGAATCGAGGTTCAGCAGTAATGCCGTTGCTTGATTAAGTTCCTCGTATTCTTCTTGGCTTCTTCTTTGTCTTTTTTGAATATCTTCTTCTTTGTCCAAAGACCTGTTCTCACAGTCATCTACCTCACGATTACCCATTTCGTCAAACAACGTATCAACGTATGTCTGTAGCGAAGAATTGAGACATATTGAAAAATGCAAATTTGTCTCCCCTCCAATAACAAACTTCAGAAAAGCATTAAAATAAAGTGAATAAAAGGCAATGCTGAAGTCATTTATTGAGACCAGAGACAAAACATCGCTGTACTCTAGGTGTTCATCATTGCTTTCCTCTTGTTCCATCTTGAAGTTTGAAATCATAAGATCTTTCAATGCTCTTGCACGACAACGATCCAACACTAAAACAGTTTTCTTGATCTGTTTGCCATTGATTAACAGTATTGCCAACACCTTATAACTATGAATATACTCGTCAAAAATTGAAATTTTGAATTCATCAAGACTACCAAGTGTGGTAAAGATCGCTTCAAAGCATCGTATAGCTTCTTTTAGATAAGTTTCTGCCAAGTTCAGTTCTCTGTTTAACAAAAACAATAATTGACCAATGCCATAATAAAATTTGGATAGCAGCCCAACATTTTCAGAGCAAGACTCAGCAGCAGGTGTCCCTTCTATGAAACACCGTAAAGCCATGTCATTCTGACCCATCAATTGATACAACTTTCCGATTTCTGTGATACAGAACAAGTTCACAGAACAATCAATATCCATTTCTTTTAACTGCTCAAGGCACTTGATTGATTTTTCATAATCTTTTTTGGAAAGATAAAAATTGTAAAGCCTGATGGAGGCGCTATGTTTCTTTGCTTTAACACCTGTCTTCACTGCTTGCTCAAGATCCTGGTCAAGATGTTGGTACCTCTAATAATTCCTTTACTGAGGGTGCATCACACTTGCCAAGCAAACCAACAAATCCATAAAGAAAAGACCTATATTCTTTGAACTGTTCTTCTGCTTTTTTGTCTCCAAAGCTCTGTAGCTATCGCCATGCCCGCACCTATACTCTGAGACACTTCATTCAACTGCAAAAATTCCATATATGCTTGAGCGAGAATAACATGTCCGTACATCTGAGTTTTTTTGTCGTCAGTATCTTGAGAGATGTCTTCTATCTCCCTTGCTGTTTTAATGCATTTCTGTCCAAAGTCAGTGGCATCTTGATAGTGTTTCAAGGCAAGATGTGCTCTTCCTAGCTCTAAGTACGCATTCATCACACCCTTCTGATTGTTGTTTTTCAAGGCGCAATCAAGGAGCTTGTGCGCATAATGAATAGTGTCATCATATTTCTCCATGTATTTATATGCAACCATTATAAGGTTATATGCCATCATCATGTCTTCAGCACTATCAATTTCCTGGGCAATTTTAAGCCATTTTTTGCCACAGTCAACAGCATCATCATAACGAGGTAAGGACAAAAATGCATATCCCATTTCACGATGTCCATATATTTCGCTTTCTTTATCGCCTATACTTTGAGCAATTTCGATCCATTTCTTGGTGTGCAAGACAACGTTTTCAAACTCGTTGAGCCCCTTATATGTAAAGCACAAATGTTTACGAAATATTAACTCAACACTTGGTGTTGCTACATCTAACGGTAATATTTCCTTCAGACACCTCAGTGAATCAGCATGTCTACCTAAGAAGTAGCTATGCAATACGAACTGCACGCATGAATTCATCATGGTACTTATATCATTACAGTGTTTAGCCATCTCTATGCATTCTTTATACAGACAAATCAGCTGTTCAGTTGACAGTCCAAGTTCCTCTCGCAACTTGTAGGCTGACGCAAAGCAAAACCTTACAAAAGTAATAATCTTGAACATATTTATCTTCAGCTTTACTTGTTATCCAACATTCAACTAAAATCAAACAAATTAAATGATTAAACAAGCACACATTAGAACCACCGATGGAAGAATTAAAATATTTTTTAAATAATTAAAAATTGAAATAAATAAAAAATTATATGTAAATTATGTATACATCAGTGGCAGATTCAGGAATTATAGAAGGGGGGTTATGAAGGTTTTACCAGGAATACCAGGAAAAGGGGGTGGCTTACTAAGGATAATGCACTTGTCATCGGCTTCCACGAGGGGACGGACCCCAGGGTAGACTCAGGGAAATGTGGGGGAAAGTGGGGACTTAGCCTTAAATCCTTGCCAGAGTACCTGGGGGAAAAGTGGTAGATAGATAAAATGTTCTGAAACCCCCTGGAAGCATTAGAGTTTTTTGTAAAGAGCTGTTTTCAATAAAGTATTGGACTCTAAAGGTCCAAAAAAGCAAACCGAGGTATAAACATCGTTTTTTGTTTGAATTTATTTTGACTTCAATTTACTGGCATTGGGGTCGCTGTCTTAACCTGCGCTGCTTGTGAACTGAAAACATGCACAAAATGCCATTATGGCGGACATTGAACGAAGGTCAAGTTACTGTAACTGTAGCAGCAAGTGCAAGCTTGAGACAGACGCTGAATTAGTATATTCAGTAATAGTTTTTAGAAAGTTAAGATATTATCAAATGCTCTATTTGCTATACATGTTACTAAGATCTTGTCACCAGTTTGCTTTATGGATTTAGTGTGTGCACTCTACTGTTTTGTGTTCCTTTTTGTGATCTGTTATTTCAACTCCATAACAATGTTGCCCCAGGGACTGGTGAAATATAGGGGTATTTTCTAAGAACCTTGCCCCATATCTGGGGAAATACATTCTTCTAGTCTCAAAGCAAAGTCCCCACATTTGCCCGGGGTCCCCCCCCCGCCTCGTGGAAGCCGATGACAAGTGCATAATACTGAGAAATATGAGCAAAACGGTGAGGGGAGGGGGTGGTGACTAGTTATCCCTTTCACCACCCCTGCTTCCACCCCTGTACATAAATAATAAGATATGAAGTATTGAAAATATTACAATATTGACTTTCTTCTTGATGGGCCATAAGCCAAGAGTCAAACACAATCCTTGCGCTCAGTCGCTCTACAAAATTAAGCTATTTTCGGGTCACATTTTGTGGGGTATAAAAAGACTCGTCGAAAGAATGCTGGAATAAACTGAGTCTTACGGATATAAATACATGAATTTCAAAAGTACCTGAATATAAAGTGTCGTGGTTTCGGTCGTAAAAGTAATTTAATGCACTGAAGTCGTACAATAACTCAAAAAGCCAAACCAAGATGGCGGACCAGCACGAAGGAGCACGATAACATACGCATGCGCGATATGATGATCAAATGGCAACCGGAAGTGAAGCTTCCGGAAGCGAAACTACAACATAAAGAAACACAACAGCTGATACGCTTTCTATTGCATCCTAGCAACACACAACCATGAAGAATGAATCATGGTAAAAGAACTTCTTCCAGCCGTTATCTTTGTTGTATTATTATGATGAAAATTAAAGTGCAGTTTTTAAACTGCACTTAAAAATATTATTAAAATAGTCATGAAACTGTTGAATAGTTAGATAGCAAGGTTAGATAACTTAGTATGCTAGCGCTCCACATGATATTGTGAACGAGCGAGTCTGCGAAAAATTTAAAGTAAGACAAAATATTCAGTTTGCTCTCCAGTACAGCTAGACACGCAAAGGGCCTGCAAAGGACCTGTTGGCTCATGAATAACATAAATTATAGTGACATAGCTTTAATACTAATGGTATGAAAACAAGAAAACACAACATTTTGGAATTAACTACGAATAAGGCTATGTGCACACTATAACTGACAGCATCAATCGTTTCGGCTCAAAAAGTATACCAGATAGCCCATCTGTTCACACATAGAGCGCTTGTTTTTGGAGTGATTTGTAACCGGAAGTTTAAGTAGTTTGAGTAAAGAGAGCGAGTTGGAAATATCCGCTGTCGATAAAATGCTGACTCATGCTCTGTTTCACGCCTGTTCACATTGGGACCGGGAATATCATGTCCCATTTTAAAAAGCTATCCGGCAGCCTCTGTCCGTTGCCTAAGGCTCCATGGGTCACGTGATTCATGACGTCATCATATTTTACCACACGCTGGTTCATGCTACGGTACCCATGTTCACGCTATGGTCCGAAACGTTTTCAGGTCATATGCAATTTTGGTTACTTTTTCAAAATACAGAATAATATGTATGGAGCTTTCAAAATGGGACATTTTTCAGCATTTTTGAGCAAAAAGATTTCGACCCATTTATGGCACCCTTTTTGTCAAGTTAATATGTAATAATAAACTCTCTACATTAGTGGAATATAACTTTATTATTATTATTATTATTACAATTACATTTATCATTTCGGTCATTCGCTCGGTGTTGAGCATCTTAGACCGAAATACTGTTTAATTCCATGCATTATTTAAGGTATATCGTCTGTTACATGGGCTCTCGCTGCTCTATTAGTTGTCGCTAAACGTCAGTTAAACCAACTATGACTGACCAAGAAACACTAGAGCAGGAGAGCTTCTGAAAACGAAGCGTAGATTTGGGATGTAACCATGAAAGAAAAAGGCATTCAATTAACTGTGATTCACTAGAGGAACTGACATTTCTGCTTTTCATTTACACACATAGAAGTCCCAAACTCCCGAGAATCTAAAAAAATAAGAACAGAATTAATTGTCGTAATTAATAAAACATTATTAATATAAAAAGTTTAATTCTTACATGTTCTTTGGGTCAAAGTGCAACTTCCTTCTAAAACCAGCCATGTAGTATCCATCTGGTACCCAGAACTTGAATGGACGTCCAAAGCAGTTTTGCCAGCCAACCCAGAAGCAGCCTTTACGGGGATGGTTGTCATGGCAACACCGGACCTCAACTGAAGCAGGATCCTTGAAAAAATAACCTTCATCTATACCACTTATGTATCCTTCACGAGGACACACGAAGTCGATTCTGCCGTCTATGGAGTTTTTATTTATATTGCCAGTAGAAAAAGAATGCAAACATCTTGGGTTACTAGAACAGTAATAGTTCCCTCTACTACTCAGTCCTTTTAACGTCTCATGCTTATCATTTAAACCTGAAAGGAATGAAGAATCAAGACATTAGTAAAGTGATGGTGATGGTGATGGTGGTGGTGGTGGTGATGGTGATGGTGGTGGTGATGGTGATGGTGATGGTGATGGTGGTGGCCATATGCATTCTTACCTAAGTTCAAAAAGTTTACCTAGTTCGTAGGTAAGTTTTTTGAACATGTTCAAAATTCTTACTTAGACATAGTAAACTTTTTGAACATGTTCAAAAAGTTTACCTATTCCTAAGTAATTTATTTGAACATAGTGCTCTTTTTGAACATGTTCAAAATTTTTACTGTTTTATTTTTTCCTCATATCTTAAGAAATTATAGATGGTGAGCTTTGCCTTCACAAAATAGTATTTCCCCATTGAATTTCTTTCCTCTTATGTACTTTTTTTAGTCTAATTAACGTATTTATAACTTTTTTACGCCACCATGCTAAATTGAAGTCTTAGTTTTCCGGCTTACAGTAGATATACTACTTTTGATCAAATTTGGTTTTGTCATTTCTCACTTAGTCATGGTTTCCAGCTTGTCAGCTTTTCATTAACTGTTTTCCATTCTGTGCGGACTTTCTCTAAGCACCATTGTCGCCATGCACTGTCATCTTCCCTGGTGTAGATTTCTTTTAACTCTTAGTATCCAAATTGGTTTTCAAAACCTTCTAGGATTCTAGATTTTCTTGGCTGTAATTTTCTGAATTTCATGTCCTCTCCAGATGCATTTGTTATAACTTCACTGTCTTCTGCACTCCATTTCATCTGTGAACGTCGTTCCGAAATTGATGACCTTGTTTCAATTGCTGATTTTGGAAACCAGTTCTGATATGAACCAGGCTCTGCGGATCAATACTGAGTTCTTCGTGGTACAGTAATTCTGGCTAGCTTTTTTTATAATATATGCTACATACTCTGCTCCTTATTTTTTCAACAGTAAGCATTCCCAAAATCTTTGACTTCTTGTTGCTGTTTTGTATTTTCTTGATACTTTGGGGAAATTTAAAAGAAATACGTCTCAAGCAACTTAAGGCTTTGCTTTCTTCGCCTGCTCTGTGTGTCGCTGAATTTTGTAGTTTGCATCATTTGACTCGTTTTTCGTACTGATATAGGTGAGTCTAGGACAAATATTATAGGTATCTGTTCCACATAGGTATCTGTTCCACTTCTGCAGCTAGTGATACAGGCTGCTCCTTAGGTTTTACTTTGATGGACTTTTCCTTGTTGTTGTGTGACTCAGTTGCTCCTTTAATTTCATTTTGCGTTTTACATAGCAGTTTTGGGTGTTTACATGTCCAAGAGCAGATATGATTCCTAGCCTTAAATGGTTCTCTACACTTGCTTTTACCTTGCTATGCAGTTTAAAAATGAACAAATAGTCGAGAGAAATGCATGAGAAGTGACTAATGTTGGGTTAATGTTGAAATAAGACGAACTTACTCTGAGATGGAAATTTAGGAAAAAATCAAATACATATTTTCTTTGTGCAGTCAATGGCAAAAAGGTATCTCATTTAACGGATTGTGTTCCAATAGCTGTGCATGCACTTCTTGTGTCTTGGGATCTTCTCCTGCCACTACTGGTGAAGATGTTTTTCAAATACATGTGAGGGTAAATCTTCTTTGGATTCTTATTTCTTTACAAACTCGACAGGTCTTCGCCCTACTGCAGAGGAATCAAACTTCTCTCCTTTACTGCTAAAAACCACAGGGCTGGCGTTGTTTTACCTCTTCAAGAGCATGTACATCTTAGAAGATAGTTTTGGCCGATAAGCTAGATGATCCTTTATCAGGATATCAGAATAGAGCATAAAGATAGCTCCTAGTAAAAAATTCTTGAATCCTAAAAAATAATATCTGAGAATTGAAAATCTCGATACAATCGGTATCTCAAGTACCTCTAACCCTAACCCTCCCCTCCCCCCTTCAAAACGGGGGTTTCGTAAATTTGTTTAAAATGCCCAGAATATCTATCAGGAACTTCAAAAAGTATAGGCATACTTTTTAGATGTTTACTCAATACATTATCCCAGCTATAATTCAATTGCATGGTATTTTTATTGATTTTTTCATGAATTTCCATCTGAGGATAAGTTCGAATTTTTTTCAATATTATCCCAAAATTAGTCACTTCCCATGCTTTGTCCCGACTATTTGTTCACTTTTGAGCTGTATTACGAGGTATGGAACATTCTAAACGAATTTTTGAAGATTTATATGCTACCACTTTTTCCCCTAAAATGTTAAATAATAAATCAAAATGCGTTTGTTTTGCATAAAAAATCTCATAGGCTGTTAGAGGACGCTTCTTTTTATCTGTTCCATAATTATTGTCGTTTATTTGATATATTTTATGGTCGAAAAGAGACAAAGAACAATTTTGAACAAGTTCAAAAAGTTTACCATCAGCTGTATTTTGCGTAAAATTACGAAATTCATGCAAATTCTTTTGCAAAGCTTCTTCTTAACCTTCAAAAACCATGTCTAGCAAGTTTCATAATTTTGCGTCATGTTTTAGGCAACTTTTTTTCAAGTTTCAAAAATTGACATAACTTTGAAACCTAGGGTTTCAAGTAGTTATAGAACTTACACTAGACTTGCAAGCCTCGTAAATTTAACGTGACACCAAAACAAGGTGGAGATCCTAGGTTGAACCAGCATAAGGAGCACTTCAGGGATCTCCAAGATTTTTGGAGAAAAATCTAAAAAAAGTATTTTTTTCGATTTTTGCGGCAAAAGTTTACCTATTTGAACATTGCAGTTGGATTACTAGCTCAAAAATAGATGGTGAGCCTCCAAAATCTTGCTGCCAAAACTTTCGGTCAAATACCAAATAACCACGAAAAAAGTTTTTGAAAACTGGCTATTTTCTACTTTTAATCAGTAACTGAACTTGTCCAGGGTCAGGTTCAAAAAATTTGCTAGGATGCATCTAGTGGTGGTGATGGTGGTGGTGATGGTGATGGTGATGATGGTGGTGATGATGATGATGATATTGATGATGATAGTGATGATGATGGTGATGGTGGTGATGATGATAGTGATGATGACGATCGTGATGATGATGGTGATGGTGGTGATGATGATGATGATGGTGATGATGATGATGATGACGATCGTGATGATGATGGTGATGGTGGTGATGATGATGATGATGGGGATGATGATGATGATGATGATTGGGATGATGATGGTGATGATGGTGATAATGATGGTGATGGTAGTGGTAGTGGTGATAATGATGGTGATGGTTATGATGATGACGATGATGATGATGATGATGATGAAATGATACTAAAAATGCTTTTACTCCGACGAAGGACTAGCGTCCGAAACGTCAGTAAGTTTGGTTTTTTTTCATCTTTTCATGGTGTATAATTTACCTTTTTATCATTACTGTTTCATTTAAAAAACCGACGCAGCTCACACTATTTTTTAGCTAGTTATCCCTTCTAAATTAAAAATACCTAATTAAGTCTTTACAAACGACGAGATCTTAGTAATAATAAAATATTATAAATACTTACACGAGGCTCTTGGTCTACTACTATCATCAGATCTTATACAAAGACGACTGTTTTTGCCAAAAATGACGTAAAAAAATGACGTTTCCTCGGTCCATAGGACGCCGAGTGACTCGTCTACAAACACACCAAGTAATAAAAAGAGTACAGCTTTTTTCAGTTGATTCATCACAGAAGATAGCAGAGCCTAAAACACCAATAAAAACCAATTTATTTTATTTTATCACCAGTATTTGAGCTAACTATAAAAGCTTTTAGACTTAATAGAAATGTTCTCCTTTGGGCAATACAATCTTTTGTCATGCAGAGATATTTCATCGTTACCGTCCTATACAAAATGTCTGCTGCGAACCACTCTATACTATGCTTTCATGTTAGTCTCTCTTCCATTTGCTTCCCCTTTCTCATCCCCACCAACTAATAATCTATCGCTTTATTTTCTACTTTTTATTAGCGTGGCTTTAAATAACTAATGCATACTTACTTACCTTAGCAATAGCATACAATACCAGATGATCCCTTCGACTGAGTTAAAGAGCTAAATCTGATTCGAGATGAAGAAGAGCCTAGATATGAGACAATCTCATTGGCCGAGTGTAGCATATCCATCGATTATGGTGAGAATTGATTTATCAATACTGATACTCGATGATCTATTAGAATTAGATTCTGCCTGACCTTGTACTTGAACCTTTTGGCAATCAACAGTATATAAAAACCAACAGTTTTGGACATGTTCACATTACCGTCAATCAGTATTTTCGCAAAAACTTTAATGCTACAAAACTACCAAATTAAATAACTTGTTTTCAAAAGTTTTCAAAAGTTTGTCACGAGGCAATCATTATCTTCTAGTTTTCCTGGAAATGTTATTCATAATTTTGGAAAAGTTCCTTCACGAAGAAATTATGCTTTATTTTACTCTAAGGATTGAACGATGACCTCTATTTTTTGTGGCCTATTTTGTGCAATTGGAATGAAATGGCAAAGTTTCAAAAAATTGATGTTTAATTCGGATTTGCCCGCAATCGTCCTTCAGAGAATCATCTAGTGTCCACGATCAGATTTCAGAGCAGAATATCAGACAGACAGTGAGTATACAAAGAAGGATAACTGTCGCTCAACGTACTTCCTCTTTGCTATACGACATAAAAATTACTTTATATGGACAGATCGAACAGCCAATAATAGTGATGAAGATATGGAAGCAAGGGATGACATGGATAAAACATTACCAAAGATTAGTTAATGGTTTGAACATGATGGTAGACCAGGTCAAAAAGGAACAAGAAAATCATCAAAAACAAGAAGAAGCTTGTTTCGAAGGTCTTCAACAGGCTATTCATGGTTATTTACATCGTTACTGTTATTTTTACTATAGCCGGGATATTCTTACAGATCCCTCAGCTGTTGGGACGGAGCGATATTCATACTGAAATCAGTGTTTAAACGGCCATCACACCGGCTAACCGTCATAGGAATGGGGGGAATGTCTTTTCATTTACTGCCTTAACCCCACCCCACCCCCCCCCCCCCCCCCCATCCGAGACCCTGTTCACAGAATGTCAGTCACATACAAAATTCGTGATCCGTTGATGTTAACAATTATAAATATTCCTTTGTTATTGAAGTCGTAGAAACGCAACAGACCAACACAGACAAATGCAATATTTGACATTTTGAGATAATTTTGAGCAAGTTTGCTGATTCTAGTTGGATCCTTTATTCAAAATCATAAATGTTTGAAAAAAGTTATTCTTAAACATTTAAGTAGCTTAAAGTTGGCACACTTTATTTACTTTTGCTGATAGATAATCCACAAAAGAGAACGTATTCATTTCTATGGCGCATGCGCGCGAAACATTTCTTATTGGTTACTTATTGAATTGGTTCCTATGGAAACTGCTTTGATTTGATTGGCTCGTCATATATTCTCACACCTTTTTCAAAATAAAGAATAATATGTGGATCTTACAAAAAAGAAGATTTTTCAGCATTTTTAAGCAAAAATAATTTTGACCCCTTTTAGTTCACCCTTTCCATAATGATAATTGAATTTTAAAAAATAAACAATTACATTCCTGGAATATCTTTTTTATTATCATTGTTGTTTACGATTCAGGAAAACTTTCTTGAAGATTTACATTTACGCTTACCATTGAGGTCGTTCGCTCAGTGTTGAGCATTTTAGCATGCATTTTTTAAGGTATATTGTGTGACATGGACTCTCTCTGCTCTATTACTTGTCGCTAAGGTACGTTAAACCACTACTATGACCAAGAAACACTAGAGCAAAAGAGCTTCTGGAAACGAAGGGTAGATTTGGGATTTAATCACTGAAGGAAAACGCATCCAATTAACTGTGATTTACTAGAGGAACTGACATTTCAGCTTTTCATTTACACACATAGAAGTCCCAAACTCCTGAGAATCTAAAAAAATAAGAACAGAATTAATTGTCGTAATCAATAAAACATTATTAATATAAAAAGTTTAATTCTTACATGTTCTTTGGGTCAAAGTGCAACTTCCTTCTAAAACCAGCCATGTAGTATCCATCTGGTACCCAGAACTTGAATGGACGTCCAAAGCAGTTTTGCCAACCAACCCAGTAGCAGCCCTTACGGGGATTGTCGTCATAGCAACACGTGACATCGATTGGAACAGGATCCTTAGGAAAGTCACCATCAATTTGTTGTAGTATTGCTAATACGTATCCTCCACTAGGACACGTGTAGTCTATTCTTCCACCGCTGGAAATAGTTATATTGCTATTACCAGTAATTACTTTACATCTTGGGTTGTTAGAACAGTAAAAGTCCCCTTTACTGGTCAGCCCTTTTATTGACATTGGCGCATAACCTGGTTTGAATGAAGAAACAACACATTAGTACAGTGAACAGTATACACTGGGATACCTGGGTAGGACAGTTTGCCAGAGTCTCTTTAAGGGCGAAGTGAAAACGAAAATCAAAATTATGAAATGGTGGTGATGGTGATGGTGATGGTGGTGGTGATGGTGATGGTGATGGTGGTGGTGATGGTGATGGTGATGGTGATGGTGGTGGTGATGGTGATTATTATTATTATTATTATTATTATTATTATCATCATTATTATTATTAGTTATATTTCGAGTATTGTGCCTGATGCCAAAGTTTGAAAGAGCAGTTATTGATCATTGCTTGTCACGCGTATCTCGTGTTTGGATCACTGATGCTTCGTCGGTCAGCGGTAGATGCACTAACGAACGGAAAGCTCTCCTAAAACTCTTCATTCTCCAAGCATAAAGAAACTGGTTCCCCGAACAGTTAACCAATACGCACACGAGAAGGAGGTCACGTGACCAGTGGATGAAAACACAGCTGCAGGTTGAGCAAAAGTTGACGACAAAGATGAAAACAAATGCGGGCAGGTTGCATGTCGTGTAGAAGATAAGGATAGCTGTAAAGATTCTAGTCACTCGTCGCTCTCTCTCGGCACGTTTTAGTTGTTTTTGTGAAGTCTTTTCCTGAGCAGATCCCATGGGCTGAACAGTTAAGGCTCTAACTGTTGTGCTCCTCATGTTGCCATGGATACGTATGAATGCTATCACCATAGTAACGAATGTGACAATGATCATTAAGATTGCAAAGATGAAAGCGAATTTGAAATACCCAATTTGGAAGTAGATGCAAGGGAATGTAAAAAAGAAGATCCAGATTGCGATGGACATGTTGACGGCTCGTTTTTTTGGAAGTTTTCTGTGGTAGTTGGCGTGCACTGCAATCGAACGTTCCACGGCTAACAGGGCGATAATTAGAAGCGAGGCTGTGCATCCAATAAAGAACGACATGTGAGGTAATGCGTACCACTTGATCACGGTAAAACCCAAGGCTTCCCTAAGACACACGAGCAGTAACAATATAAGCAATCCGAGGTAGTCAGTTTGGTAAAAACAATCTACAAAGCTTTTGCTGTTGTATCACAGCGTGGGACAATCACAACAGAGCTAGGCTCCAAACTAGGTGAAAGCCCAAAGATCGAATTAGAATTTAGAAGTTGATTTTTGAGGAGGGAGAAAAACCGGAGAACCCGGAGAAAAACCTTCAAAGCACAGGAGAGAACCAAAAAACAACTCTACTAAGTCGGTAGGTTGGGTAGTTAGGTATGTGTGAGATAGAAAGATAACTAAAAACTCTTCTGAGAAGACATATTTATAGTTATTTTAATGATGCATCTTTATGGAATGTTACATTTATCAGTGCAACGGCAACGAACTTTTGAATTTGAATTTGAATTTATTTTTTTAATTTTAACTTACAAAAATGTTTTTGAAAAGTAAAGATTAGAGTTATCTGAGTCATTCATCACTCATTGTATAGTTAATGGAATGGTTGGGAAACCTATTGTTCTATGTTTTTGTTCGTCTTTATTCATTGTCATATGACGTTGACCGTGCACAGAGAAAGAAACGTTGCTCCGTTTGTTCATAGTATTCTGGAATATAGAGGTTTTTAACCCTAAAAAACGTTCTAAAATACTTATTATTTGTTGATTAATCCTATATGATTAATACAAATTGTTTATTGAAAAGGAAATCGCCCTTTTCATGCTTTTTTATTTATCATCTAGTAACTTAACTGTATCTGCGCGGAAATATTTATCTGCATAGTTTGTGGTCATCGAATGAAACTTTTCACTTTCAAAATGTTCATATATGAAAATAATAAGGAAATGAGCATTTTCAGCCATACTTGCTTTGGTTCATTGTGCAGGGTCAGTATCACGTGATGGTACGGTTCAACATCAAACGCAAAACAATAGCTTTATTCTATGGAGTTTTCAAACCATTCCGCCCCATTAACTATGCTCATTGTATGTATGGTTACCCACGACAACTTTATAAGACATGACATTGATACTAACCTTATATGGAAGTACACAAAAATCGGGTCAGTCACTGCACCAATGAGAAGATCCGAGATGGCAACATTCAACAATAAATAATTGAACGTCGCTCTTAGTTCCTTATTTGGGTCTCTTAATATCGTTATGCAAATGAGTAGGTTGCCAGGTAGTGTGATGACGGTGAGAAGACTGGTGATCACTGAAGATGTGATTGATAAACCACAGGGTGCCCATACGTGTTTACAGATGTCATCGCCAAACACCATGTTGTCTGAAAAGACAAATAATAATCTATACACCCTTCTAATATTGGCTGACAAGTGCACGAAAACGAGGTCACCCAGTCATTATTTCACGATAAAAGATATAAAAGTACATGAAATGACTTTAAAGAAGAAAAGTATAAAAAAATGACCTTTGTTTTGATCTGAATTAGCGCTAACAGCCTTTATTTTGAATGAGCAGCTTGGCTCACCCTTGCAAGATGACTGGGTGAGCTCGTTTCCGTGCGTTCATCAGCCATTATGAGAAGAGTGTATGTAAATATAATAATGTTATTTGGTAGAGAACCTAGTACAAAAGTGGTGAAATATAACAGCGTTGCAAAATTGCAATTCCGATGACAAATGAATGATAGAATGAAATTATCAAAAAAAAAAAAATTCTTCCAGCCTCCCAGGGCGGGCGAGAGTCGTGTGGACTAAGAGTGAGGTAGCAAGAGGGGAGGGGGGGAGGGGGGGGGATCTCTGTATCTGTTCTCGCGCTACTCGTCTCTCTCTCTCTTCCTTCCTGCCTCTTACTGTCCTTCCTTCTTCCTTCCTTCCTCTTCTCTTTCTCTTTCTCTCTCTCTCTCTCTCTCTCTCTTTCTTTCTTTCTTTCTTTCTTTTTTTTGTCAGTGAAAATGTAGTGTTTGCTCCAAAACCGGTTATTAACTAATAAATACGTCAGCTTCGCGCTGAATATCTATTTCAGAAAAATTAAAAAACAGATTATAACTTTCCCATTTGACAATTATAAGGAACAAAAAATCCTGTTGCGTTGGATCTGAAGTTAAGGCCCTGTTTACATGGAACGATTTTTGCAGGCATTTGAGGTGCGATGTTTGCGGCGATGTTGATCATAGTCAAGAATGGTAAAGGATTATCTTTTAAAGTTTTTTTCCGGACACCAACAGTCTCTTTAGAAGCAAAAGACAAAATCAATTAAAATGATCGCCGCAAAAAGAGGACCCCATGCAAATCGCCCCAAAATATGGCCCGTATAAATGAACCTTTATAACTGAATTTAAAGAGAGAATAAAAAGGGACAATCAAGTATGGAATCGATCCTTAAACGGTACAACCTTACGCGATAATCAGTTGGGTTTTATTTTAACTGACAAATATAAGAAGCTGAACCAACTAAAAAGAAAGGTATTTTTGACTTAAAGTGGAATTCAGACCAAAGGATGTCACAAAATAATGATGACTTACCTCGACACAGTGTTCAACGGTTGATGAAACTTACATCGAATACCACAAGCTCAAGCTTCAATAATCCACACTGCGGCTTATTACATGCACCTGTCAATACAAAATCGATAATTAGTCAAGAACTTGTTTTTGTACCTCTATTAAACTTAATTGCCCACAACTTAATCGCTAATTCGTGTTTAAGCCAATAAGCATACCAGGTGATCTAGCGCACGCACTTCCGCGGTTACTATTAACCAATCAGAAGCATTTTTGTTGTATCACCAAGAGTTCCATGATGGCTTTGCACAAATTTCGAGTTATTTTTTTTTTAAATACGTCCTGAAATATACTTATTTCAATAAAGTTAGTCACCAAAATCTAAAAAGCTGTGATCGCTGAGAATCATTGGGAAATGTTTTATATCCAACAAGTAAAGCTTTCGACACAAACTGCAGCAGTTGAGGATGCTAAGAGGTTAACTTGTAACTGGTAGAAGATCTCAAGTCCATCAACAGTTATCAAGCGCGGGTTGAAACATGTAAAATGTATCTACCCATAATCCTTGTCGGTCTCAGCTGTGTAGCTTTACAGGCGACTAACTTTATTGAAATAAGTGTATATAACTTTACATTGGAACATTCTATGTTACATGTATCAGAAAAGCTTCTTCTTGCGCTATCAGCAATAAACATTAATGAGAACAAATTATAAATGCAATAAAAGTAAGTGAAATCCGAAGGCGTTGTCTAAATTGGTCAAAAAGTATATCTATGCTCAAGTTACTCGAAATTTAATTTAAAAGCTCATTATTAATTCATGAAGGATACACAAATAGAAATTATGACCACGAAGGTTTTACACCTTTTGCCGTTCATTAACAGAAAATGTACATTCATTTATGCCAATAGTTGTATCAATAACGTGTAATGTACTTTCATCAACACCACAAGTAACATCATTAGCGCGAATCAGCTTTCGATAACGATATTTGAATATGCGTGTACATTCATAGGCATCAATGGACAATCAATAGCTCGTTTGTACATTCATATGCGCGGAATGTATTTTCTTGTGCGCGAAATTCAACTTCAATAACACCAAATGACAGACAATTGCATTTATGGACAATGATTTACCCAAAAGTGAAAATTCATTAGTGCTATTAGCATAATCATTGACAATCTATAACGCGCTTGGACAATCATGAGGGTCAACGTTATATTCTATAGCGTGGTTCGACAAACATTTGCATGATTCGAATGAACAATAAGAGAAATAAAACAATCATTAGCGATTTTTTAAAAAACTATTTTAGCCTTCAATTTCTTCGCCATTTATACATCGTGGCAAATACGTTTGCATATATCTGAACCACTGATCACATTTAGCGATAGTGATGGTTGCCACATTTCTCTGGAACCCTTCCATTAGCAACTGCTTTCTGTAGAGACCTAGAGCAATCCCTTGTCGTCTTGCCTCAGCCCGATCGTTCGTATGTTGTTGGATCTCTGGACGGCTGAGGTCGGCTTTGGTTGCTGCTTTAAGTGAGCTATTAGAGAGTTTTAGATTTACGTTCACGGCAAACGTGAAACGTCAGTTGACCAGTAAAAATATTCTTTCAAATGACTGAAAAAGAATCGCAAAAAAGTCCAAGTAGTAGAAAAACAAAAGAGTATTTGCGCTTGGTAAGAAGGTTTGTAAAAAGTAAAGTAAAATACAGGAAAACGATGAAAACGTGGTCACGTTTGCCGTTTGCGGGGAGAAAAAAAAGTCAATCTAAAACTCTCTAATTGCTATTCTCCTACGCAGCCGCTATTATGGAGGCAGTTTCCGCTAATGATTGTTTTATTTCTCTTATTGTTTATTCGAATCATGCAAATGTTTGTCGAACCACGTTAAATAATGCTACATTGATGCTCATGATTGTCCAAACGCGTTATAGATTGTCAATGGCTATGCTAATAGCACTAATGAACTTTCACTTTTGGGTAAATGATTGTCAATTAACGCAACCGTTTGTCAATTCGTGTTATTGAAGTTTAATTACGCGCACAAGAAAATACATTCCGCGCACATGAATGTACAAACGCGCTATTGATAGTCTATTGATGTCCATGAATGTACACGCATATTCAATTGTCGTTATTGAAAGTTGATCCGCGCTAATGATGTTACTTGTGGTGTTGATGAAAGTACATTACACGTTATTGATACAACTATTGGCATAAATGAATGTAAATTTTCTGTTAATGAACAGCAAAAGGTGTATATCTGATATTAGATTCATCTGCATTCATTTGCATAAACTTCAACTTGGATTTTCTCTATCAAACTTGGTTTATTTCGCAAAGAATTCGGTACAATATGAGAACATACACCATGAGTTTTTTAAGCCGTTTGATAAACTTGCAGATCGTGTTTTATCGGGTCTAAAACCACTCGTCTACGCCTCGTGTTCTTAAACCCGATAAAACACTCCTGCTCGTCAATTAAACACTACATATGAAATAGCTGTTATGAATGTCGCGTTCTGATTGGTTTGGAGCGCATGCTAATAGCTCATTTTCTCTGTGTGGTAGCAAGAGAAAATAAAAAAAATCGTATATGGCCTTTGCATGCTAATAGCTCATTTTCTCTGTGTGTTAGTTTTTCTAGATAAATATCGCTTAAAAATTCAAGAAGCGTTTGTGAAGGTGGCGAGGGTTCTATCTTCGATGACTCACACAACAACAGATATAGGACATTCCATTGCAGTACCATGTACTGTGTTAGGTAGAAATAGTTTTTTTTTAATGAATTCGGTGAATTTTAAACAAAAGAAAATTAACGAAAAGAAGACTAGAAGATAATGTCAGAAAGAGTAGCATTAAGATCAAAGTAGTGGAGAAAGCTAGCACACGCGTTAAGAGTTTGCTACAAAAGTCAAACCCGCTCAAGAAAGATCCTTGTGGACAGGAAGACTGCTTCGTATGCTAAACAGGAGGTAGAGGAAATTGCAGAGCTACAGATGTAACGTATGAGATCAGTTGCAAATCCTGTGGCGATAAATACAGTCAATTCAAAAAATGTTGTCGTCGACCAACTCAAGCCTACGCGACTGGACCGAAAGGAACTCTGGGTAGCAATCATTGAAACCGAGTTGACTCCATAATTTTATCTGTCTAGTTATGCCTGGTTTACAGCACGAACCTTTAAGTAGGCGAGCGTGAAGTGTTGAAGGAGACGTTTTTTTTTTAATGCCTTCATATTTTCGGAATTGTGAACTGAATCATAACTACTTTGTTTTTCTTTCCCTAAACCCAAAGACATGCATTTTATGGATTGTTTCTAGCCATTATTACCTTATTACTAGCGGGAACAATTTATTCAGTACGAATATTTAATTGCTTCAGTGATTTTTACCCATATTCCTTTCGGTCCAGTCGCGTAGGCTTGAGCAGGTCGACGACAACGTTTTTTGAATTGACTGTATATCGGAGAGACGGCAAGAAACGCGTACACTAGGGGAAGAGAACATTTGACGGCACTGGATTCGAAAGGCGAATCATCAGCACTAAGTAGGTATTGTATTTTCGGCTTCAGAGATCTTCTCTGTCTTGTGGTTTATTCCTTTCTCGCTGAATTGCTGATGTTTCCTGTGGCAGCGTTCTTGCGGGTAGGTGTATATATATTCATATTTATTTATTCTTATATTTATATAGTTACATATTTTTAATCTATTTTTTGTGTGTGTGTGTGTGTATTTTACACAGCTCCATTGTAAATAAGTTTTAACTTTATGGATTCTGTGTTAAATAAAGTTTATTATTATTATTATTATTATTATTATTATTATTATTATTATTGTAAAGAGAAACACGAAGGGCTTATTACAGACTTCACCATGAATGTGACAAGATCCTTTCAAGGTGATGCAATGTTAAGACAAATAACTGAGTCTGTTAAAATTAGCAGAGAAGAACAAGATAAAATAATAAATAACAAAACAGAATGGAACTTTATGAAGATCCCTAGAACAGTTATAATGTAAATTTTCTTCGTGCGCGCGCTCTCGTTCATCACGAGTATAAACATTATATCGCAATGTAATCATTCAGCTAGATTCAGTTAGGTTGAAAAGGTCCTAATAAACGAACAAAACTAGTCCCCAAACTGCAATTGTGTTGTTGTTAGTGCGCGGGGGATTAAAAAAATCACCAGAGGGTGCGTATGGATATAAATATGTCAGTCTTAGTGAGGTCGGCGTGTTCTTAAAGATAGGAGGACTTGTGTTGGCTTGCGGCTGAGACGGCTATGTAGGTCGGAATTGACTGTTAAGAGGGAGACTACATCAAAATATACAATTACAGAACGTCTCTATCCAGTTTCAAATTCCTCGCAACATCAACCCATTCTTTAGTGCTGTTTCCTGACTTTTCCCTGGCTTTGTTTTTCCCTGACAACTGGGAACCCTGCTGTTGGCGGTCTATGTTGCCAACCAATACATCACTACAGGAGAAAATATTTGGGATTAACCTCTCTTTGCGGTCTACTATTACTACGTTTCAAAAGAAGATTTAAATTGCCGGTGTGTTTGAATTTCGTGTCTTCATAGATCTTGGCACTTTCTTCAGTAGAGAGTTTTTTTTAGCCTGGTTTGAATGATATATACCTGTTTCAATAAACGTTGTCATCGCCAGAGGCGATAGACGATAGGTCATTCCGACATATCATCTCTCGCAACGTTCAGGGCGTTATATCTCAAATACGCATCCCTTAATTTTCCCCAAATTTTGGTATTTTGTTAATCAACCCGTAAAGAGCCTGTTTATGAAATATAAAGCTTATTAACGCATAAACGTCGAAAGTAGAACCCGTTTTTCTTCACTGTAACAAGAGACACGAATACACACTACACAATATAACGAAGGTTGACGCACGAGAAGCAAAATAGCAGTAGATATGAAATGGCGGTTCTGCGCCATGAGGAGCGAGGAGCCGGCGGAGCCAGGCTACCACCCCTCCCCACAAGTTTCGGAGCCGGCGAAGCCAGGCCCTAGACCACCCCACTCCTCCCCCACGATTGTTACCGATTGCTTAAGAATGAATTTAGGAACGAATGGGAGGAGGCCTCGTTTCTAAAATCCTTGTTTAATCTCCATTTTAATGAGGCTGTGAACTACTTTCAGAACAAGGTTTTGATTGCATCACCTTTCTTGGGTTGACAAGGTTAATCCCCTCTGTCAAATGTTCTTTGTTTAAACAGCGGGAAATAACAGTTCCTCTAATGCCCCTTGGTTTCATTCTTAATATCGATTGTTTTCAATGATGACAGTTATAGAGATGTCCTCTTGTTCTGCTCATTTTACTCATGCGCTGCTCATTTTTGCTCCTGCCCTGCTCATTTAACTCATGTTCTGCTCACAGGGGCACTAGGGGCACCAGGGGCACTTTAAAAAACCGTCATCATTGAAAACAATTAGAGGTACTTTTATATCATTTTTATATCACATTCATATCTACTAATAGCGGCCCAAAAATCTTTGCTTTAATCTAACAGCAATAAGGCTTATCGGATATCTCTCTATCTTTTTATCGATATAATATTTAACATATTCCCATCTCAATTTGATAATTATTTTTATTATATGACCGTGAATCTTAGAGCCTGGACACTAGCAAATCGAGCAATCTGATTGGTCTAGATTCTCCGGTATTAACCGGTCCGATCGCATATTAATCTTACGGCGAAAACATTTTGTCCTTTTTAATGAAAAGTGGTCATATAATAAAACTCTTATCAACCGAGCTTGGTCGGTCTGTACGGGATAATCTTGACCTCGGTCGGGTACAGACCTCCGTCAAGATTATCCCGTACAGACCTCCCGCTCGGTTAATAATATCTAATTATTATTTTTTCTCTCTTTTAATAAATATTTAAATATGATGAAAAATGCACATTTGATAGTCACGAATAAAAGGAAAGGAAAGTATGGTGTCAATAACATTTCTCACAACTACTTCACTCTTGTTTCTCTTCGAAATAAACGCACAAAGTATTCTAAGCTTGGTTTATTTTCTCAAAATCAGTTTCTCCACTCTTTTGAAGAAGATTCTTTGATCTAATAATAAATCGATGATAACCTGTTTACCAAAAAACGAACGAGCAATGATTTTTTTTTTTTAAATATTACAAACCATTTTTTAAAACACCCTTGGCATTCATAACCAGTAGCCAGACAAAATTGGTTATGAATTTTTTTTGTTCGAACGATTTCAGATGTTCTTTCTTTCCCTCTATCTTTTTGTGGATATAATACCTGATACCTCCATTTCAAACCTTTTCAAGAAGATTCCGGCTTTGATCCAATAATATATATATCGATAATAATGTGTTTACCGAGAAACGAACGAGCAATAGAGTGACCACAATAAATCCGTGAAACACTAATTACTAAATAGTACAAAATAGTGCTAATTAAACAATAGAAAACAATGGAATTTGCATGACAGTGTGCTATTTAGTATGACTAAAGTTTCACGGTTATATTGTTTGCACTCTAATAGGTTATTTTTCTAATATTTCAAAATCAGTTTCTCCACTCTTTTTGTGAGATTCGGACTGAATGTTTCTTATTTTTTAATATTCCAACCCATTTTGTGGAAGGACACACTGAACAACTGCTACCTTCAAGAATAACAACAGTAACCATAACCTTAACAAACGAGCTGTCTTTGTTTCAGCCATTTTCCTAAGAAAAATGAGCCCGTAGTAATAGCGTACAGTGTGTGCGAGTGATAAAGTAGTTCACCGGTTGAACATGGTAAAAGCAAAAAGTCGCTAAAAAAAGTCGCTAAGAAAGTCGACATAAAATAAAAAGTAGATGGCACTTCAAAGCCACCGTAAAAACCTGATACTTCTATTTCAAACCTTGTCAAGAAGATTCTTTGATCTAATAATAAATCGATAATAACATGTTTACCAAAAAACGAACGAGCAATAATGGGTTATTTTTTTTAATATTTCAATAGTTGAAATGGTAAACAATTCTTTCTCTTCCAAGCCGTATCCCCTTGTCAACCCAAGCCCTAAAGTACACACGTGTACTCGGGATACTGAAAAGTCCTACATAAGACACACAGTTGCCATTCTGAACAAAGCACAGCGCAAGGAGGAGAAGTCACTAAAACCGAAGAACCGTTGAACAAAGTTATTGGTAAGCAGAATATATAAAGATTACTTCATAGAAAGTGCGACGTACGGGATTATATTCACGAGTTGTTTGTGTAAAGCACGAAAGAGCGAGGTACGAGCGAGTGAGTGTTTTACGCAAACAACGAATGAATATAATCCTGTACAAAGCACTTTCTATGGTGTTATCTGTTTATTATATATGTAACGAGAATTTTTTGGCATAAAAATGATTTTATTGAAAGCGTGTGTGGATGTAAACTTGTAAACTCCAAAAAAAAAAAACACCGACAAATCTTGTGCAAACAAAAACACCATTTTTCGTAATATAAAGTGTTTGAATCATATCAAGAAAGAAAAGAAAAAACATCAAGTCTACAACTTTTGAAAGCTGAAGCCAAACTGTTGAATCCTTGGGAAGAAAATTGCAAGAAAAGAAAATACCTTCTGCTTTTTCGTTTCTTCGCCAGCCTATCTCCAGGTTTTCTTAAACCATAGGATTAATGCATCAAGAAACATTTTTAGATAAAGTCTTCAAGGACGGCACAGTTTTTAGCTTGAAACCTCCATCTTCGGCGAGAAGTAGAAACCACTAGCTCGTTCGTTTTGATATTTGGACGTCTTTCTCTGATTTTTCTGGCTTCAAACACCCTTACACCAAAGGCTATCAGTCTTCTTCTTTGTTTACTAAAAGGTTCTTACTGTTGTTTTTCCTCGACAAATTCGCAAAAACTGGACAGAAAACAGCCCGTCAACTTTCAAAAACAACAGCTTTTTTTCCTCTGACCAAGAAGCCAGTAAAGTGTTATTTCTCGTTCTCTGATTGACTGAGGAATTTATCGACGATTCTGATTGGTTATATTTTTCACATGTGAAAAATGCTATACGCTGATTGGACGTATTACTGTTTTTCACCTGAAAATATATAGAGGATATTACATGGGTGCGCGGAGATACGAATTTTATCTTCGAGTGTTGAAAAGATCTCCCACGAGTGAGCGTAGCGAAAGAGTGAGAGATTTTCAACACGAGAAGATAAATTTCGTATCTCCAAGCGCCCATGTAATATTCTGTTTATTATATAATTATCCATAAAATCAACTTAATAAGCTTTTTATTATTATAACTAACTAACTAATAGCTTAAATACACATGGTAACGATATTTTCACATGTGAAAATATCAGTTTTTCGAAAAAGAAAAATATAGGTATTTTATGGATAATTATATGATAAAGATTTATATTCATAGGCTTTACGCTATGGAATTCTCGTTATATATATATACTAAACTCAGTTATTGTTACTTTAGCCTGAATTGTGCACGACTTTTCTTTACAAAGAAAAAATAATCTATTCTACTCTCTTTCAACTGTGTTTTAGACATGGGAAGTTTTTGGATGAAGTTTTCTATTTTGCTCGCCGTGGTCTTCATGTTAGAAACTGCGGTAAGTTCATGTTTTTATAGCATTGTTCTTTTAAATGTTAATTCAGTTTTTAGGTTCTTTTTCTGTTTGTTTGTTGTTTTACATTTTTCTTTCTTTGAGGTTATTTCCTCTCTCATTTTCGTTAGCTCTCTTCTCCTCTCTCTTCATTATTTCCACTGATTCTCCTTTTCATTTTCAGTAATAACTGAAAAACCGAACATATTTTGTCTACGATATGTTTAAGTCTTACTGACATCCACTTATTTATCGATACAATGCCAGAACGCGGCTTCCAATTTGAAGTGGATCAAGGCTTCCAACGGTCAAGTCCCAGAATATGCTGTAGCAGGGGGGGAAAACTATCCAGGAGAGGTAAGTCTATTCAGGAGAAATGTTTGGGTTGGGCTTCACGAATTTGCAACGTCCCCTGTGATTGGTTAGGTTTAGGGGCGGGGTTGGGGAAAGGTCATTGTTTCCTATTGTTCTACCAAGGGCACTAGGACACCGAATGTGGCTGGATTTCTATAGATTTAGATATAGAGCCCCGCAGGCTAGTAGCCTACCCCGGAGCTCTATATGGAACTTAAGGTGAATTTGATTAACCATATTAACTCTGGACGGTTGAATATTACTGACGTAAGGAGCATCGCGCGGTCGCGTTGTTGTTGGTATAGTACAAACAGAGTCAAGTACGGAACAGCCGTTAAAGAAGTAACGCTCATAGGCTATTCAAACCGTTTGACCTTTGGAATGAAAATGTCTGCATTACAACAGCGAACGAAGGAACACGGACACAAGATAAGTCAAACAAGTATATCGTTAATTTAATTCAAATAATCGAAAGGAAAAAAAATCTATAAAAATCCAACCACATTCGGTGTCCTAGTGCCCTTGGTTGTACACATGTGTGCCCTCCAATAGGATCACATCTTGCAAATTCGTGAAGGACGACCCAAATGTTTCATGCCATGAAAACTCTAGCCATTTTAGGGTTCACAGGGTCTCTTTCGTCGAGGAGCTAGAGGTCCAAAGTTCAATCCTCAGGAACTTTACGTCTGTTTCGACTTCTCTCTGTTCTGTGTAAATTACCTTTTTTTCGAGCAAGTAGCTGAATAACAGGCCCAAAATTCAAAGTGTCGGTGTTGACCGACTCCATAACGAATATTCAATCCAATTGGATTAGTTGAGCACTACATTTCCTTGTTTTTATTAGCGTAATTCCAGGTTTGCTTTACACGGGCAATATCACAGTGACTCCGTAGACTTATCGATACCCCGTCGTCGCTAAGACTGCGAACGGGGAGAAGATGTGATCTCGTGTATTTTGCGAGCATCCCACACGTGAGAGTCACTTCTCTTTTCATTAGCTTCCTGTAAACCATCAATATACAAAAAAATTACCACATTCTATGTATTTTAATGTTTTCATGGAAATAACGTGCTCTATTGAAACGATGATATGGTGTTAGTCCTATGTTTGAGCCCCAGTTTTCGGAATACGTGCACGTTGACTATTTATTACACACACTTTTTCAGGTCCTGTACGTTGCCAGAGTCGGAATAAGCTCTGGTCTCACCCCTGGAAAGATGAATCCATCCAGCAGATTGGCCCATACATCCTGGGGAGGAAAAGAGCATTATAGAAGCAGCTACGAGATCCTCACTAACCCTGGATGGAGATCACATTTGGAATGGAAAAAAAGCAGTGGCAAAACTCCCCCTGCTAATGCTGTTGTTGGAGGTTCTGATAAGGGTAAGTGCACAAACCAGAGCAAACTCTCCATTCGCTGTCTTGTGTAAAATGTTTATCAGCTGAATGGTAAGTCCTTACATGAATGAATGAATGAGCATGGTCCAAAGTGACAGAAACAAAAAATGGGATGATGCTACAGTTATATGGACTCGTTAGCAGACTGATATAATTCTGTATGTATTCATGATATATATCTGTATGTATTTTGCAGGCAAGCCCCTCTACGTGTCCAGGTTTCTGTACTCAGACGGTCACATGATCCCAGGCAAAGCGGCTTACTTTTATGGATATGCATACGTTGGTTATGGAGGCAAGGAATATTATAAAAGGGAATGGTGGGTGCTGGTGGAACACACCAGCTCAGGGCGAAAGAGGGAGATGTCCTCTCGCTTTGAATATCCTGAATTGCCAGACGTTGAACCCTTGAAGAGAGCTCCCATTCTTGATGATCAGTGAAGTAACATGACCATGGAAAACTACCGAGGATTAATCGTAATTAATTATAAAGTTAAAAAGAAAATGAGAAGTAAGTTTGTAAAGGTTAAATGAGGGATAAAAATGAAAAAAGAAAAATTAAGTAAAGATATAATTACATGAAATAAAAATGCATCAGAAATTTCGGTGTCATGCTGCTCTTGTTGATATTCTAACTACTGTTCTTCTTCTTTCTCTAGTTTATTTTAAGAGAGAATTCTTTTCGTATTCAAGCAGTGAGCGCCAAAAACTATTTTCTTGAAGAAAGGCTGTTGTACAAGGCTAAAATCTTGTTATTCAGAAAGTTTAAGTTGTTTGGAAGTGGAGATGACCGATGAAAGTGGAATCAAAGTGTTAACCCAAAGCAAACATTTTATTCGAAAATGAGGTTTAGGCCTTTATTTGCTTATTTCCCATATATTTTATATAAAAAGGCCTGACAAAGCAACATTCTAACACAAATGCAACAAAACATCTGTGTACAATTGAAAATACCGCTTCAAACAGGCATTTTATCATAGTACATCAGTTTGTAACTGTTTAAAAAAGGTTTTGAGTGTTAACCCAAAACGAAAATTGGGATCAAAACTCATGCGAAAGTCTAGGTTTTGGCGCTTTTTGCAATTATTGCTCATTATTGAAAAATATTTCCTCTTAATATGAATACACTTTCTTTCAACGCGGAATCCCATTAATACATCTGAAGCTCTTCCAGAGAGCCGTGAATAATATTGTAACAAATTCTATGCAAAAATTCTATAATAATACATACAATACATATTTTCTTGGAATTGGAACTTAGAAGCTGCTTTTAACCACACACATTATTCACGATGTTTTCGTGGCCTTGATAAGTCTAGTTCTGGAAAAAATTGAAGTGATTGGTGAAATAGAAATTTGTCTAGGATTTGAACAGTGTCTAAAACGATATTTAGATAGCCAAGATACTGATCCTGATCACAGTAGTTCACAACTGCACGTTTCTAAAACGATATTTAGATGGCCAAGATACTGATCCTGATCAAAGTAGTTCACAACTGCGTGTGTCTAAAACGATATTTAGATAGCCAAGATACTGATCCTGATCAAAGTAGTTCACAACTGTGTGTTTCTAAAACGATATTTAGATAGCCAAGATATTGATCCTGATCACAGTAGTCCACAACTGCGTGTGTCTAAAACGATATTTAGATAGCCAAGATACTGATCCTGATCACAGTAGTTCACAACTGCGTGTTTCTAAAACGATATTTAGATAGCCAAGTTACTGATCCTGATCAAAGTAGTTCACAACTGCGTGTGTCTAAAACGATATTTAGATAGCCAAGATACTGATCCTGATCAAAGTAGTTCACAACTGCGTGTGTCTAAAACGATATTTAGATAGCCAAGATACTGATCCTGATCAAAGTAGTTCACAACTACGCGTTTCTAAAACGATATTTAGATACCCAAGATACTGATCCTCATCACAGTAGTTCAGGACTGCGCGTTTCGAAAACAAATGTGTTAAAAACAAAAATCAAAGGGCTTATAAATGAAAGAAAACTGAAGAAGCAGGGCTGAAACTTTGTGAGCAGGTTTATCCGAGCAGGAGTCGGCACGAAAACACCCCATGTTGGGGTCTTCGAATGTGTTGCCATGGAAATGGTTATGGTTCGTTCTGTTGCAATATACCCAAAATTCTACCAAAAATACACTCGAAATCTTTAAGGCTGGTTCTCTGGCGTATTTAAAGCGATCGAACTCAAAATTGCTGTCAAATAGTTAACTAAATAACTACAATTTTCGTGTAGGATAAGGTGAAAAAGTTAACACTTGCCAAGGGGCCTTGTCAAAACAGACCCAACTAACCGGCACAGTACTTAGGCGAATGAGCGTTGCGTGCCGACACTCAGAATATTTAATGTTCACTTTAGGACCTTTCGGAAAAACAGTCTTCTTCAAAGCTGTTATATATCAATGTCAATGCAAATATCTTACGCCCTGAAGACCTTTGTAGGGACAGCTATGGAGGGTCAGAAACCGACAACATTGAAGGAAACTATAGACCCCTTGCAGGTGACGTCAAAGCAGCTCAATCTGGGAGACAAAACAAAAAATAATTCCAATCTTCTGAGAATTGGAACCTATTGTTTTGTCCCCCAGATTGATCTGCACTGCAAAGTCCTGCAAGGGGTCTATTACAGATCAGTAATCCGCACAACGGGTTGAAAACTTGACCGTTAACACTCATGTTAAAGCAACGAGCATGAAAAGTTCAATTATCCCTTACCTCTGCTAGGTTTGAAACAGTTTTTCTGGAGCTTCTCGATTGGTTCATTATATTTTAGCATCATTCTCCAACACTTGGTATATCTCTTGTCATATAGAGTGAAGATTGAAAACAAATGCTTCATCTAAAACACTGTGAAACAAAAAATTGATTTTCAAGGTGTTAAGATGGTTTTAGGCCACATATCACATGCGAAGCTAAAGATCGAAGTTGTATATGGCCTTCGTACACTGATAATGATAAAACTGACGGTTTCTTCAAGGATGCGTGCGCATCCAACTTGACTGGCCACAAAAATTGAAAGACGCAAATTCAGTAAATTTGAGAAGCCAGTTTTAAGCCCCGTCCACGCGTATCCGGAAATGTTTGTATCCGCAAATTATTTTTTGCGGACACGAAAATGTTTGCGTCCACACGCAGCGTATTCGAATCGTTTTCACCGTCCACACGTATCCGTTTTCGTAAAATTTGCGGATACGGACACAAAAATTTGCGGACATATGTGGACGCAACCCGTATCCGTAAAAAAAAATTGCGGATACAAAAATTTGCGGATACGTGTGGACGGGGCCTAATACACCTACTTGCAAGAACTTTGTCATACGATATTAGAACAATAGTAATTTAGTGAGAAAGGAATACATTAAAAGACAAAAGAAAAAGTTCAGCTTCAGTGATCTTCTTTTGTTTTTTGATATAATTCCTATGCCACTAAATCACTAATGATCTATTTTCGTATGACAACGTTCTTGCAAGTAGGTTTATCTAAAGGGGAGAATTATTATCGAAACATTTCGTAGAAGTGTATGATAATTCTCGTCATAAAGCTCCTGTTCTGGTATCGTGGCCCGTCAAATTTGGATGCGCACGCAACCTTGAGAAAAAAGTCTATTCTTTAGTATAGGCCGTGTGTAAGATGACGTCATTTAATTACCACTACCAAGATGCTTCGCGAATGTTCTTTCTTATTCAAATTCTTATTTCCTCATGAGAAGAGTAAGATAATTGGTGGTAATCAACTGAACAAAAGAAAGTTTGCAAGGGAGTCTGGTAGTCTTAGTAAGTGACCTATTGGCGCACTGAACTGTGCTTTTGGCGGGCTATCACGTGACCAGACCCTACCGCCTTCAGTCACGTGATCTCAATTTCAATATTGTAGTGAAGTGTGGACTGTTCCTTGCCCCGACATTTTGTATACATCGTCGTTTCGCATTTTAAGCCTTTCAAATGCACTTATCCAAAGAAACGCCATAGACCTTAATTTCGCGGGAATCTATTTATCACATGCAGATGCATCTCGTTTGAAAAGATTTTTAACGCAAACTAGAAAGGATTGAGACGCATTTGAATTACATACGTATTGGGGTTTTAACGGTTTTAAAAAGCCTTCCTGGCGCAACGAGTTATGATGATGATGGTGGTGATCACTGTGTTTTAAACATTCATACAAATGGCGAAAATGCAAGAGATTCACTGAATTGGCGGTTGTAATTTTCTCATTCTCGCCTCGCGCACTTTTACTAGGATTAAATGCGCTTTCATTTTTAAGGGATACTTAAAGAACGACTTACCAACATAGAAGATGCAGCTTTCTTCAGATACAGAAGACTTGTAAAAGTAGTGAATATATGACCAGGAATGATCCACTCAAACATGAGATCCACTGCATGTCAAAACCAGAATCTTGCTTGTCAAGGACACCGCGCATTCAATGGACTGTCGACTCTCAAATCGCTGTGAGTAAGAGAAATTATTCTGCAAATCGTAATATAATAATATAATAATATATATAGCTTAATATATAGCACTTATACATAGAAGATATTACATGGGCGCGCGGAGATACGAATTTTATCTTCGAGTGTTCAATTGATATCTCACGAGTGAGGGCAGCGAACGAGTGAGATATCTAAATTGAACACGAGAAGATAAAATTCGTATCTCCAAGCGGCCATGTAATGTTCTGTTTATTATATAGATATCGATAAAACTTAAATAAAGCAAAAGCTCAAAAATTCTTTATTAAAATAGCAAGCCGATTCAACAGTGATACCTTCACGTGTGGAAGATATGGTATCTTCCACTGGTGAAAGATATCAAGTTTTCGACACTAGAGAAAACCTGGTATTTCATCGATATCTATATAATAAAAGTCTGTTCTAAGCGCTTAGTAACATACGCAAATGAATGAATAAATAAGATAGACAATATGATTATAAAGAAAAAGCTAATTGAAATAAATGAGTCTTGAGTTTAGATTTGAATAAAGATAAACTGGAAATATCTCTAATTGAAGAAGGTAAGGCGTTCCAGAGTAGAGGAGCAGCAACTGAGAAAGAACGTAGACCACACGACTTGAGAATATAAGGTTTTGAAGACAGCAACAAGTGAGAAGACGAGCGAAGATTTCTTGCAGATTTGTGAAAGGTGATGAGTTCTTGGCAAAAGACAATGAAGCACTTTAAATGTTAGTACAATTATTTTAAACTTAATATAGCTCTTTACCTCAGGCGAAATGATTTCCTGTTTCAGACCACGTGTTATTCCCTTGAGTGTCTTTTCTTTGTTTACGGTTGCTCATAAGACAATTAAATAGTTAAAATATTGTCCACAATTTTGAGCATTCTCTAAACATTCACACGCGTCCAAACTACTTCTGAAACGATGCAAAACAGATTCTTAAAAAATAGATGCGTATTTTTAATTATAAAATAATTCAGATAGTACCTGTGCTGTGATTGGCCGAGAGCCGTGTTTGCATTTCCCTGTACACGTGCAAACACGGTTGTGACGCGTGTCGACACCGGCGGGAAAATTTGAGTTTTGTTTGGAAGTGGTACTTGTACACAAATAGTCATAACTCCAGTAAAATTAGAAGAATATGGCTAATTTTCCAAGCTTAGACTTTGACTTTCCTGAGGAAGCATCTGAAATAGTAGAACCACCAGAAGAGCCTTCAACAAAAAAGCAAAAATCCAGATTTGCCAGCCTGAACTCGGAGAACCTCGACGAACTCTTTCGACAACACCGACGGAAATCAAGCTTGAATTTAGCTAGTTCTAGCACTCAAAATAGTGTTTTCTTTTTAGTCTAGAATGACTGAAGTCATTGGTTAAGCTTTGGAATTATTATTTTATCAAGATTTGCTTGTAAAAGCCTCTTTCTCAAGGGAGAAAGTCGCTAAAGTTTGGCTTCTTCTCGCTTTGAAATGAGAAATTTTCAACTTGAATTTCATGCTTGGAGGCGTGTATCAAACTCGCAACTTGATTGGTTAAGCGTCTTCTTTCGCGCAATTTGATTGGTTATTGCAAATGCACAAGTATGTAAGGAGAATTTGTATTTGAAACTTTGAATTAATTTCAAATTTTTTATTGAATCGTGTTTCGTTATTTTTGTTTTTGAAGAAAATAATCTCACAAGACAAATAAAATACATTTACTGTGTTTGCACAGGCTAATGCAAACCGAGATGTGGTTGGGAGAATTCGAGAGCAGATCAGTGCAAACACGAGCCGTAGGCAGTAAATGTATTTTATTTGTTGAATTATTGTTCTCGTCCCAATACATCATTTAGCTTATATATTCTACTAGATTATATATTATATATTGCTCTTTGAATAGTTAAACTTAATTAAAAATCATACAAACTGCAAGTATAATCGACGCGAGTGAAAAACGTCTGCGCATGCTCTGAATTTGTATGCAAATTAGTCAAAACATATGTAAATTTGACTTTTAAACATGCCTGATAAATTGATCTTCACGAAATGCCAAAACTTAGTGTCCATGCTTGAAACTTAAGGCTAATTCTTTCATATTGTGTTATTTAATACAGTATCTTGGTCTGACAAAAGTATACTCGCGAATTTTTTTGTATACTTGGAGAAAACAAACATTTATTTTCTCACCCGAACTCTTCAAAATTCTTAGAAAACGTGCTGAAATGCGCACATGCGCAAACGTTTTTCTCTAGCGTCAGTATAATCATTAATGATAATGAACTCTTGTTGTTGAAAATATCCATGCTTTTGTTTCATTTGTTATAATTCTACATTTTCAATATTATCAAACAGATATTAAAGAAAACCAATTAGATAATACTTGTAGTATTGACTCCTCACAGAGACGATCTACCTTCTATTTAGCATCCGTATTTTAGCTTCACAATCGTTTTAGTTTATCATTTCTTGTTATCATTCATAATCTCAAGGCTTTTGGCTAATCTAAATTTGACTTCACACACTACAAGATCAAAAAATCAAAAGGAATTCCACGACATCGTGCAGCCAATAAAATGTTAGCACTCTCGAGCTCAGCCTAATTTGATGAGTGATGGTGATGATAATAGTGGTAGTTACAAATGTAGTCATAGGTTATAGTCATAGTCATGGTGAGTGATGGTCATGATAATAGTGGTAGTTACAAATGTAGTCATAGGTTATAGTCATAGTCATGGTGAGTGATGGTCATGATAATAGTGGTAGTTACAAATGTAGTCATAGGTTATAGTCATGGTCATGGTGAGTGATGGTCATGATAATAGTGGTAGTTACAAATGTAGTCATAGGTTAAAGTCATAGTCATGGTGAGTGATGGTCATGATAATAGTGGTAGTTACAAATGTAGTCATAGGTTATAGTCATAGTCATGGTGAGTGATGGTCATGATAATAGTGGTAGTTACAAATGTAGTCATAGGTGATAGTCATAGTCATGGTGAGTGATGGTCATGATAATAGGGGTAGTTACAAATGTACTCATAGGTTTAAGTCATGGTCATGGTGAGTGATAGTGATGATAATAGTGGTAGTTACAAATGTAGTCATAGGCTATAGTCATAGTCATGGGGAGTGATGGTGATAATAATAGTGGTAGTTGGTTATAGTGTAATTAAGCTTCTCCAATATATCCAATGCCGTAATACGCCTATAACACGTCCACTTTATCATTTAACAAACACGTTTTAAATGGGTTTGAGCGTTATATCATCACCAATGATAAAGAATGGCGCCCAGTATTTTGGTTCTATATACGTGTTTCTCATCTCGTTCATTGTCAGCTGTAGACTCGTACTGGCACTTTTCCCATTTTTCAGATTGCCGTAAAACGATGTCATAATGTCGAGTGATGCATCGTCATCGATGGCCCACAGAGACGCTACCACTGCACGAGCTCCTGACGCTAGAAAGGCTCGACACATGCCAACTACTCCTTCAGCTCTGATTTCACCCCGTCCACTGTGACAGCAGCTTAACACAACTAACTGTGCACGTACTTGAGCCTTCTGTACATCAGCCATGGTCAGCATGTAATCTTCTTCATCTGGGATCTTTGTTGCTCTTACCTCAGGAGAAGGTGCAAGTACGATGGTAGCTTTTGATAGGATACCATGTGCAGCAATGTGAACAACAGATACCCCTTTTTGTAGTTTCTCTAGGACAGCCTGCTTTGTGGCTGCTTCGCCTATTAGTGGCTTAACACCAAGTTTATAAGCTATTACGACTGCTTCTGCTTGTGCACCCAGCAAACCTTGAATATTCTGTTCTTCTCCATCCATCATTACCTTCCCAACCAAAGGATTACCAATAACCAAAGGCTTGGCATCGCTGGTTTGGTCTGTTGGGAAGTCTTCAAAGTGCTTTAAAGTCGCTAATGAAGGAGCAAGTCTAATGCGCTTTGTCTCTGATAAATACTTTCCCGTGCGAGGATCTCGTAAAGCGGGAAAAGGCACTTGGTATAAGGGACCATCGGGAATAATAACAACCTCGTCTTGCTTCGATGATAGTATTCTATCACATTCTAAGATATCAAATAGATCTTCTAGAGTAGATCCCTTGGTTTCAGCACTATTCTCATTAGATTCTCCTCTTTTAGAATCGAGGTTCAGCAGTGATGCCGTTGCTTGATTAAGTCCCTCGTATTCTTCTTTGCTTCTACTTTGTTCTTTTTGAATATCTTCTTCTTTGTCCAAGGACCTGTTCTCACAGTCAACCACCTCACCAACACCCATTTCGTCGAACAACCTATCGACGTCTATCTGTAGCGAACGATTAAGACAGATTGGAAATTGCAAATCTGTCTCCCCTCCAATGAAAAACTTCAGAAAAGAACTAAAAAAAAGTGAGTAAAAGTCAATGCTGAAGTCATTTCTTGGGACCAGAGACAAAACATCGCTGTACTCTAGGTGTTCATCATTGCTCTCCTCTTGTTCCATCTTGAAGTTTGACATCATAAGATCTTTCAATGCTCTTGCACGACAACGATCTAACACTAAAAGCGATTCCTCGATCTGCTCGCCTATGATTAACAATATTGCCAACAGCTTATAACTATGAATATATTCGTCAAAAATTGAGATCTTGAATTCATCACGACTACCAAGTGTGGTAAAGATCGCTTCAAAGCATCGTATAGCTTCTCTTAGATAATGTTCCGCCAAGTTCAGTTCTCTGTTCAAGGAATACAATAATTGACCAAAGCCATGATAGAATTGGGATAGGTGCCCATCAGTATCAGAGCAAGATTCAGCAGTAGGTAGCCCTTGTTTGAAACTGTGTAAAGCCATGTCATTCTGACCCATCAAATGATACAAGTTCCCGATTTCTGTGAAACAGAACAATTTCAAAGAAGGACCCAAGTCCATCTCTTTTAACTGCTCAACGTAATTAATTGATTTTTCATATTCTTTTTTGGAAAAATAAAATTTGTAAAGCTTGATGGAAGCTCTAAGTTTCTCTGTTTTCTTGCCTGTCTTTACCGCTTCGTCAAGATCCTGCAAGAGCTCATCTTCAGGACATGTTGGTACCTCTAATAATTCTTTTACTGAGGGAGCATCACACTTGTCAAACAAACCAACTCTTGCATAAAGATTAGAACGAATTTCTTTGAACTTTTCTTCAGCTTCTTTTTCTCCAAGCTCTGTAGCAATCGCTATGCCTGCATCTATACTCTGAGACACTTCATTCAACTGGAACGAGTCTATATATGCTCTAGCGAGACAAAGACGTCCTTCCATCTCATTTTTTTTGTCGCCAATTTCTTGAGAGATGTCCAGGCATTTCTTACCGTATTGGATGGCATTATCGATGCTTTCCTTATCATCTGATGTGTGGTATACAGACGAAAGACCGAGACATCCTTGTGCTTCAATCTTTTTCTCACCAGTTTCCTGTGCCATGTCGATGCATTTCTTGAAATAATGCACTGCATCATTATATTGTTTCAGTCTCTCATAAATATCCCCTAGATACAAACACGCTTTTGCCCCATCATCCTTTTCGAGGCCAATACGGTTCACGATGTCTATACATTGCTTGTAATTCTGAATGGCTTCATCGTATTTCTCCAAAGACTGGTATACCTCTCCCAAAGTCAGATACGCATTAACGTCAGCAGTTTTTTCTTCATTATCTTCCTTGTCAATGTGAACACACTTGTTGCAGTTGGAAATGGCATCATCGTATTTCTCCAAGGAATAATATATATCTCCAAGGACGCCATAAGCATGGGCCTCAGCATCTTTATCGCCAATAGTTATTGCAAGCTCAATACCCTTCTTGCAATAGATAATTGCATTGCCGTAGTCGGAAAGAGCATTGTATATCTTCCCCAAAAATAAGTAAGTCCAGTTTTCAACAAATCTTTCTTCTATTTCCCTTGCTATTTCAATGCATTTCTGTCCATATTCAGTGGCATCTTGATAGTGGTTCAAGACAAGATGTGCTCTTCCTAGCTCTGAGTACGCTTCCATCATAATCTTCTGATTGTTGTTTTTCATGGCGCAATCAAGAAGCTTGTGCGCATACAGAATAGTGTCATCATATTTCTGCATGCTTGCATATGCGACCATTATAAGGTTATATGCATTTATCTCGCCTTCAGTACTATCAATTTCATGGGCAATTTTAAGACATTTTTTGCCACAGTCAATAACATCATCATAACGAGCTAAGGATGAAAACCCATTTCCCAACTCATGATGTCCATACATTTCGTTTTCTTTATCGCCGATAGTTTGAGCAATTTCGATCCATTTCTTGGCGTGCAAGACAACGTTTTCAAACTCGTTGAGCTCCTTATATGTGAAGGACAAATATGTATGAACTATTAACTCATAACATGGTATTGCTACAGCTAACGTTAGTATTTCCTTCAGACACCTCAGTGATTCAGCATGTCTACCTAAGCTGTTGCTATGCACTACGAACAGCATGCATGAATTCATCGTGGTACTTATATCATTACAGTGTTTAGCCATCTCTATGCACTCTTTGTACAGACAAGTCAGCTGTTCAGTTGACAGTCCAAGTTCCTCTGGCAACTTGGAGGCCGACGCACAGCAAAACCTTACAAAAGTAGTCTTCTTGAACATATCCATCTTCAGGTTTACTTGTTATTCAACATTCATCTAAAATCAAACAATAAATTGATAATTAAACGAGCACACACTAGAACGAACGAATCAATAATAAGAATATTTTTAAATATCAAAAATTGAAATCAAGAAAAACATTTTTGTATACATCAGTAGCAGATCCAGGAATTATAGAAGGGGGGTTACAATGGTTTTACCAGGAATACAAGGAAGGGGGTGACTTACTAAGGATAATACTGAGAAATATGAGCAAAACGGTGAGGGGAGGGGGTGGTGACTAGTCACCCCCTTCACTACCCCCACATCCACCCCTGTACATAAATAATAAGATATGAATTGTTGAAAATATTACAATATTGCCTTTTTTCTTGTTGGGCCATAAGCCAAGAGTCAAACACTTTAGTACTTTTGAGACTTTCATGTGTTACCAGGGTCTATTGAGTGTTCTATTTGTTCAGAGCTAACACTTACAACCATTCTCCATCACATGCACCACTCTAGCAACTGTTTCTGTCGAGATGAAGAAGCTTTTGGTGGAAGTCAATCAAGGCGTTTCTATGACATTCCATAGGCACATGCCTTTATAGCTTTGTGTTAACTGACAATGCTAGGGAAATTCCTTGTGATTGATGCCCATCAAAACCTTCTTCATCGCGACAGAATCAATCGCTAGAGGGTGCGTGTGGTTGAGAATGACTGTAAGATCTAGGATCACCATAAAAATTTAAAAAAAAGAATTAATTTTCAGCTTTTGAAAGGGTATAGACAATCTTCATGAGTGTCACAAACATACCCAACCTCTAAAATCTAATTTATGCTTCTAAATTCTGAATTATGAGTGTTTTTTTATTTTTGGAAAATCTGCAACCGTGCATGGCTGGAATGGACTGGACTTCAATTCACCAGATTGTGAGGATCGAAAAGCATTTTTACTCTGAATTTGCAGTTTTTATCCTATAATTTTAATTATATTATTCATAACTAAGGACTTTATGCTGAAATCATGTAAAAATATCAACATTCCCCCCCTATTTTTGGAAAACATATTTATATATATATATATATATATATAAATCGTATTTGCAGACCCTGTTTATGACAAAAGATATAATTAATTGCACTGAGTTCCTGTTTCAATTATCATGTCATCTCACGTATCATTTTTTTACGACCATGGTAACCAGTTTCAGTCAATACGAAAGTAGAAATCCTGAATATGACAAGAAACTCAGGAAGAATTTGGACCCTGTTTATGACAAGAAGCTCGAAAAACCATACCCTGTTCAGCGGATCATCCCCGTATAGTTCATATATGGGAGTACCCCCCCCCCCCCCCCCCGGGACTTTAGTACTTTCCAAACCAAGGTCTATCGAGCGTTCTATTTTATTAAATAATATTTTTATTAAAGGGAGTATATAATCAGTGATAAACTCCCTTAAACTTGAAGTTTGCTTCTGAATTTTGCATTTTCAGAAATTTTTTTAAAAAAGAAAGAAGCAGATGAGATTTTTTGGAAAATCCAGAATCGTCTAGATTGATGGAATGAGTCTTGGATCACAAAAATATTTTCATCCCAAATTTGAAGTTTTTTCCTACATTTTTTATCTCAACATTCATAGCTAGTTACTGTAATTTGATGCTGAAATTTCAAAACTCAAGATTGATTTTTTTAAATATTTGGAAAACATAAGATTACCAGACCTGGAGATAGTACACTACACACTACTATGTGGCTACTCTCGATCCACACTATTCTTTAATTTATCCATTTAGAATGGTGAACATTATAACTCCTAGTCCATTTTCCAAATAATATTTGAACTAATAAGATTATAAAATACTCTGAATAGGCTGATAGAAATATAAAATACATTGTTGTTGTTGTTTGTGTCAGTAGACTAATGGGCTCATACACCAGAGGGAGGGGGGGGGGGGCAAATGTTAGTTAATGAGTCAACTTTGGAATACATTATGCTATTTATATTATGCATAATGTGAGAATTCGTAATCCATAACAACAACCAGGAAATGTAGAATTTTGTGGCATGTACATTGGTACATTGGCCACATTAAATAAAGGTTGTTAGACAAAATATAAAATTTTTATACCTGGAGATCAAGGCAAGTCTTTTTTCCATGTACAGTAAGGAAGATGTCACATACCCAGTCTAGGTAGCTTGTTCACTTCACTAAAAGAATTGAATAGGTATGAAACTGAAATGTAAAATCCAGTTGTAATAAGGTAAAAAATGACTAAAAATCCTTGATATTAGTAATAATCTTTACAATCTTTAGATAGAAAATAAGTTAATAATAATAATAAAAGCAATGAAAACGTGGAAATCCAGGCGCTCTACCAAATTAAGTTATTTCCTGGTTACGTTTTGTAGGCATAAAAAGACTCGTCGAAAGAATGTTGGAATAAACTGAGTCTTACGGATATAAATACATGAATATCATACGTACCTGAATATAAAGAAATTAGGGTTCTAAATACAACAGCTGATAAGCTTTCTATTACATCCTAGCAGCACTCAACCATGAAGAATGAATCATGGTAAAACAACTTCCTCCAGCCGTCATCTTTGTTGGATTATTACAGGGTGGTTATCAATATTTTCAGTTATGAAATTGAAATAGGCGGTAAACCGGAAATCACTGGAGCATGTAATTGAGGCATACTTGTCACCAGTCTCACTCTTCTCACAAAAAATCAAGATGGCGGACAACGATCGTTGTAGTTTCGATTGCGTTGCAGTTTTCGTAGTACAGCAACAAAGATTGGGTTAAAATTTATTTTATTCACATATTTTCCTAGTTTAAAGAACTTTAATCAAGATTTACAATTGCATGTGGAAGTGGCTGAGTAGGCGGAATCTGCCCGGTTTGACGGCTTCTATTGACAACCCTGTTATTATAATTAGGGGTTGGTACTCATATCCTGTGTGACACTACATTAACCCTTTGATATCCAGCGTTTGCCATGTACAATCACTTCCCATCGTATGCTATATTTTGCCATTTGTTAGTATCATTTACTACCGGTTAATAAAACTGAATTATCAGTCGAGTTCTTTGTTCTTAGGGAGTGTTCATCATTTATGCAGAGGGTGCGCTATGATGATTTTAGATTTTTTTCCCGTACAGCTTTTGAAAGCCCCCCCCCCCTCCTCCCTAAAATGTTTTTTATCTTTTTCTGCCCGACCCCTCCCCCCATACCATATCCCCAAGCAAAAGGTTAAAACCAGAGAAACGCGTCTCGATTTTATGTTTAATTTCAACAATTTCGGTTAAACTTGTTGCAGGAATAAGCAGGTTCGGATAGATGGTTTGATATCTTGGAGACTTATTTGAGATGAAGATTTCTAAGAAAAATAACAGTGTAATATTGAAAAAGGTATACTCAAATCTTAACTTAAAATACTAGGTTGATATTACCTGATGGTTATGATCCTAAGGTGAAGATAATACGAGGAAAAGAACTGAAGAGATTAACTGACCATAAACGTGTGATCGACCGACAGTTGTTTGCTTATGCCGCGAGAACTCTAGCGCCGCACAGGCCTATGGGTAACTGCGAGCCGCGGGAAGATTCGTTGTAACAATAGCCCCCCTACCCTACTCCACCACCATCAATCCAAAGCTTCTGAAATCACAAGTCAGTACAGAGTCTGAAAATTTAATGATCAACTGTACTACAAAAAATACTTCTCAATTAGAAGTGAAAGGCTATGTCAATGAACAAACATCCTTGACCCTGGAGTTAATAAACAAGTCATTATGAATGACTTACCATTGGTCAATGACAGGTTGTCTATTGACAAGTCATTAAAATAAAGAGGTTTCCTTACGTTTGTTATTTACAGAAGGTTTAACAAATAAGTTTCTATTTCTACAATGTTTTTCCCTTACATTTTCCCTTGATTATATTTTTCCCTTCTACATATTATTCTTCCCTAGTCTGCATGCCAGGGGTCTATAATATAATTGAACAAGAATATTAAATATAGTGTTATAATCCCTAAATTACCCGCTAAATATCATAAGAAGGAAAATATAAATATTTCTGAACAAGAACATGAACAGCATGCTTTTAACATGAAGAGAGAAAAGAAGCGGTTCTCAACTTAAAATATGGTAGAACCAAGATAACCACAAGAAGTGCGAAAAGAATACCCACGCATATATTCTTTTCTTGAATGCACGGAAAAACATTTGCTAGCTACTTACAGGTGTAGTTAGCGGCGTCAAGGGGTGGTTTCTTGGTTTACCTAAAATATACGTGAACCGTAATGGACGACCGTTCACCAGCGGAGAGTTACGCCAAGGCAGCTTGCTAGTGAACGACGTAACGATTAAAAATTAAATTATTGTTTCCTAAGAAAAATGTTCCACCGACGACTGATTATACCAGTCAAGTCCGGTTAACTTTTTGTGTAATCTGAAGCCCTGCTTCCTAAAACAAAAGTATAAAATAATCTTCTCTCTCCTCTTGTTAAATTAATGCATATAAGTCTAAATACCACGTCTTCTTCTTAAAAATCAAATTAGCGATTCCACTTGAAATACTATTAAATAACGCTTCTCTAGCGTTCAAATATTTTGTAATTAAAACTTGAATTGTCGCTAATTAAAACTTGAATTGTTTTTAACTATTTTTCTTATCTTAGTTTTCGAATTAGTCTTGTTTTTCAATCTGTTTCTGCTATATATCTCTAACGGTCATGTCTCTAATGGCTAGGCTTTCCATAGATCTTGAATACAAGTTCCTTTTTCATGACAGAACCATGACAACTTTACCCGGTCACTGGCTGGTGCTGGGTATTTCGTGGGCTTGAATAGGCTGTATCCTTAGCCTCCTTGTCTGTTTTAGCTGTTCCTTTTAGGGAACTTCGTACCGGGAACTCCACCACTTATGTCACGTAGGGGGAAGTGGGGGAGTTATACTTTCCCAAACAGACACAAAGATTCTGGTCGCTTTTTGTTTCCTTCTTCTTCTTTATTTCTGCTACTTATAGAACTTTACAACGAACTCATCTGAACTCTGGTAATGACTCTTGACTAGTTGCGACTTCAACTCTGACTCTTACTCCAACTGTAACTCTACTGCAACTCTCACTGAACTATAGCTCTAAGTGAGCTCGTATTTAAGGGCTAAGCTCACGTAATACGTCACATAACTGGTTTGTACTACGTCAAACTAAATTGGACCAGTTAGGCCAAGTATGACGTTAGAGCTTGAAACAGGTGTTGACTTAAGGAAAAAGTACGAAAAAGTCATTATAAATGACTTACTTACCAATAACAGGTTGTCTATTGACAAGTCATTACAATATAGAGGTTTCCTTACATTTGTTATTTACAGAAGGTTTAACAAATAAGCTTCTATTTCTAGAATGTTTTTCCCTAACATTTCTCATGATTATATTTTTCCCTTCTATACAACGCCTGATATTTTTTCTCAGATCAGCTTGTATTACGTGCATAACTATGATTTCCCTTCACTTTTCATACCTGTAAAGAACACAGTAAGTACGCTGCCTGTTGTTCAACCAAAGTCTAGACTGAACTATGATGACTTGAGATCTACCTTCACTTTTCATACCTGTAAAGAACACAGTAAGTACGCTGCCTGTTATTCAACTAAAGTCTAGACTGAACTTAGTCGTATTAAATTCGAGTGGAGCGGCGTTTAGAATGGTCCATGCATTCAGTCCTCGTCTTGAAGAACAAGACTACATTTGATTGTGACATCTTCACCCATGAGAAAGAATGGTGCCCAGTACTTTTGGTTTGCTGTAACCCGAAGAGTTCCTGATTTCATTCATCGCTTGATGCAAGCTTGCACTCGCACTCTTTCCCCGTCCATTAAGTGTGAAGAATTACCCCTCGATGCTCGTATTGTCTATTTTATTACGATGACGATGCAGAAGTGATTCTACAAAATAATGATTACAAATACATGATATATAAATGGTAATTCGTGATTAACATGCTATAATAGTCCCATTGAATCATAAAGTACTTACAACAAAGAAGTAATCAGGTCCTAAATGCTTATAAATGATATAAAAGAACGGTAACAATATGAACGTGTGTTCCTCGTGAGTCAACGATTGTTCGAGAATATCAGATGACCTCATGTCACCGTTTCCGGTGGCCTGATGTTAATGTTATTATGAGTGTCAAGTGACCGTAGACTCTTCATCCCCCCCCAAGACTGGGAGTCCATAAGGCATTGTGGATGAGCAGGCTGAGTGCTGGATCCAGTTGCCAGATTCAGGCTCGTACCGTTTGGGTGGGCCACAGTTTCGTCGAGGGCGGTGAATTGGTGTCTGCTGATCTGGTTGATGTGGTGATGGTTCCGGGGATGGGTCGACACTTGGGGTCACGGGTGAGGCGGCCTCTTCGTCTGATGGTGCGTGAGCTTTGTTCTCCATGAGGGGGGGTGGATCTTGGTCTTGCTGAATTTCCTGGGGTGCTGCAGTGTTGTGTAACGGCTGAGCGGGTGGAATTGGTTTTGGTTCAGCTGACTCTTTGTCTTGTTGTCTGTGTGGGGAAGGCTCTGTGACGATTCGTGGTGTTGCAGGCGTGTATGCACGGAGGAAGCGACGGTTTCGTAGCGTTAGTCGTCCCGAGCCATCCACTTTTACCATGTACTGGTCATGTGTCCTTGTTTCGACTATAGTGCCAGAGCGGTCCCATTTGGTTGGGTGAGGTCCTTGTTGATTCTGAAGGAAGACCTTGTCGCCGACCGATAGTGGGCGTAGAGGCCGAGAGTGCGCTTTGAGAGATTCTGTTGATCGTGACATCCTGGTGCGCAGGGCCTCCTCCTTTGCTGTCCATGCCTCGCGCCAGAGTGGTCGAATATTAGGATTTGAGTACTTCTCCAATCGGTTGGCGAAGGATAGGGTGTCGCGTAGTGGACGTCCAAAGACAATTTCTGCTGGTGAGAGGCTGCAGTCTGGGTCGGGCGTATTTCGCAGCTGTAGCATGGCTTGCAGGAAGCGGTCATGGTTTAAGTTCCCAGATGGCCCTGTGTTAGACATCAAAAGACGTTTTGCGGTCTTGACGGCTACTTCCGCTCTGCCGTTGGACTGGGGAAAGTGAGCAGAGGAGAGGCGGTGCTGTATACCCCAGTGGCGCAGAAAGACTTCTGTGCATCCTGCTGTAAATTCCGGTCCCCCATCGCTAGAGATTTCTTCGGGTACTCCAAAGGTAGCGAAGAATGATCGAAGATGGCGGATCAGACCATTGGCACCTGCGAGGTTGGTGCTGGAAGGTGAGCCAAATATCTCCACCCAACCTGACAGGCGATCTCCCACCACAAGGTAGTGTTGGCCTCCGTAGGTGAAGAAGTCTGCGAACACTGCTTCAAATGGGGTTGAGGGCGGTTGTGATAGTATGGGCGGTGGTGACGCCTGTGAGGGTGCGTTTCTATTACAATCCACGCATCTGTCTCTGGTTGACTTTATGTCCTTTGTCATTCCGGGCCAGTAGACGATCATGCGGGCGCGTTGTTCCATAGTCGAGGTACCCTGGTGTGCTGCGTGGAGATGCTGTAAGACTTGTGGGCGAAGGGATGTGGGGATCACAACCCGGTCCTGGTACATGAGAACACCATGTTTCACATAGAGGGACTCGCGCAGTGGCCAGAAGGCTGCAAGCTCAGGATCGGTTTGATAGGACGCTTGATGACCTTGCTCGATGATGTTGAGCAGGCGGCTGAGTGACGAGTCGGTGGCCGTGTGTTGTGCTATGTGCGCCCATGAGATCATGCCAAGTTGTATTGCTTCACTGCGGATTGAGGCCATCAACATCGACTCTTGTTTGTCTGGTGAGCTGTATGATCCCGATGGCGATGGGTGTCGTGAGGTTGCGTCGGCTGCGTGGTTTAGCTTGCCTGGTAGATGCACAATGTCAAAGCGCCATGGGAGCGTTCGCTGTTTGAGTCTGAAGAGCCGCGAGTTAGTTATCTCGTCGAGCGTGCGGTCGCCAAGGATTTTGGTCAGTGGCCTGTGGTCAGTTACTACCACGAGGTTGTCACATCCCTGTGTAAAGTAGCGGGTCTGCTCGAGGCCCCATGCGACAGCGAGGGCTTCACCTTCGATGGCTGCATAGCGTTGCTCTGCAGGGGATAGGAAGCGTGATCCCGCTAGGGTGATCCTCCATCCTCCTGGGCAGCAGTCGGGTATTCCGGACGGGCAGTCGCAATGTTGCTGGAGTAGGAAGTACCCAATCCCACGTTTGGACCAGTCAGGACGCAGGCATGTACGACGCTGTATGTCGAATATCTCGACCCCTTTGCGGATGGCATCGACTATGGCCTGTTTGGAGGCTTGGAAGGCGTCCTCAAGTTCTGCAGACCATGAGAACTTGCACCGAGGGCTGAGGAATGGCTTGAATGGGGACATTGTGTCACGTAGTTGTGCATAATTGGCTACTTGGTTCACGAGCCCAAACCAGCTCCTGATGTCTGTAGTAGAAGAGGGCGAGGGAAAGTCCCGAATGGCGTCCAGGTACTTCGGTAGCGGCTCGATGGTAGAGTCAGAGATCCTGAAGCCTGCAAAGTCAACGCATTTGCTGGCGAATTGGAACTTGTCTGGGTTCAATACGACTCCGGTTTGGCTCAGATGTGAAAGCAAGTCGATGGTCCGCCACCAGTGCTGCTCCAAGGTAGCATCGTGGTGTATCAAGTCATCGACACAGCGTTCCTTGCGGTCGAAGCTAGAGAGGATGGCATCGAAGCGACGGTTGTATCCGTCACCAGATGAGAGGAATCCCTGTGGTGCTCTCGTGTAGCGCCAGCGCCCAAAGGGTGTGATGAACGTTGTTAGATGGCGGTCAGATTGCCGTAGAGGGACACTGTGGTAGCCATTCCAGGCATCGGTGACCGTTTTCCAACTGTCCTTGGGTACCCGGCGTGCAAGGTGGAAGGGCGATTCGGTAGCAAATGTTTCACGTTGGCAGAATTTATTCAGTGGTGACAGGTCGACAGTGCGGCGAGGTGAACCATCATGTTTTCTAGTGACGACCATTCTGTGGCACCATGTGACAGGCTCGCCATATGGCACTCTTTCGATGACACCGAGAGCTTCGTCGCGAATGAGGTCGTCGTACACCTGTTGCTGCCAGTGGATGGGTATAGTAGCTGCGGTGTGGCAGGCCTTTGGAGTTGCGTTGGGGTCAACGTGAATCTCTATTGCTGGTCCTTCCATACGTGGCAAGGTTTGGTGAGGGCATGTGTTGAAAGTGGATGAGGCATATCTGTCCAAGAGCCAAGCTTTCATCTTTTCATTGTTTTCAGGTGTGCATGGGAACGGCAGTTCCGACGGTCGGCTGGGGGCTGTTGCTCTACGAGGGCATGAGCATGCGTCATCTGAGGCGTGGCTGGCTGCGTCTGTGTTTTGGCTCGTGGATTTTACATGTGAGCTGCGGGCACTTGCTGGGAAATCTTGTGGCAAGATTGCTAGGTTGAATAGCGTTTCACATGATAGATACATGGTGTTCACTGCGCTGCTGACGTATACCATAGAGCGGCATGTTACCTCTCTTCCGGTGCTATTCCTGCTGGTAAGTTTGGCAAAGAAAGCACCCTCTATGGAGATCGGTGAACGGTTGGCTGCCGATAGACTGAGGCTGACGGGGGTTAGCATGTCCCGCGAGAATCCGCTGGCCAGGAAGTCTGTTAGGGACCATAGGTCTGACTGTGCTCCGGTATCGGCGACGGCTGATACTTCAGCTTGAGGTGTGTACGTACTCCCTTGACTGCTGCTGGTATCGGTTGCTGGGGAATCGGCGTTGATCTTGATGCTGATCGTGGGATGAGCTTGGAGGCGTGCCCGGCGCCATTCACCCTTTGAGAAGATATGATGGTCGAGTGCGATCGGCGCGTGGTTGTCGGTGGAACTGTGTGTCGTCCTTCGCCGTTTCCTTTGTCGACGCTTTGGTCGTGTAGGGCGGACTGGATGTTGATGGAGTGCCGCCATCTGAGAGATCTGTTCGGGGTCTTGGCTGGCGTGGACTGCGGATGTCGAGGCTGAGGGCGTTCCTCGCGTGCGTTTGCTGCGGCGACGGTTTCGATAGCAGGTGATGCAGACCTGATGGGGCTTGGTGTTCCAGCCCCTTGCTCCTACCGTGTATATTTTGAACCTTTGTTGGCAGTCCGGACATGTAGCCTCTTTACACTGGTCTGTGGGAGATGGTACCGGTGGTGGAGTTGTGGCCGGGGTGTCAGTTCGTGGGTTCTGTTGGCGACGGAACGACGACATGGCTGATAGGCTAGATGACGGTAACGCATTGCGGGCCTTTTCTTTGCTCTCGACGAGTGAGATTACCTCGTTCACTGGTGTTTGGATAATTTTTTTGGTTCCCAGGATCTCGCGGCGTATATCTGGGTCGGCGATCCCATTTAGGAGGACGTCACGTGACATGTGAGGCGTGTAATCGACGTCTTTTCCACATTCGCATTTTGAGGAGAATTCGCATGTTTCTGCCTTTCCTCTGACTCTGGCGGCAAAGGAGCGAAATGGTTCGTCGCGCTCTTGTCGAAGCTGAAGTAGTTCAGTTCTCAATACGCCGGTTGCCACAGGAATGACTGCTAGGGAGCGCATCGTGTCTAGTAACTGCTCCAAAGTGCCAGAGGTGGCGGTTGGATTCGTTTTGAGGATGTTATCTCCCAATTGGGGACCTGCGCACTGGAACAGCTGGGCCGGTGCTGTGGCCTCGTTGATGGCTGAGCCAGTGCGGAAGACGTTCCATCTTCTCACAAAAATGTTCCATTCTTCTGTCGATATGCCGACATCAATTTTTGGTCGATCAAGGGACGGGGCACGTACGCTTGGCGTGGGCGCTGGTACAGCGGCCGTCGCTTGATTGGTTTGATGTGCTAGGTTGTGGTTCTTTAGTATGGCGATGACCAATTCTTCTGAGCCATCGGCCGTTTTGAAGTCACACGACGGGACAGAGCAACTTATTATGACCATAGTTACTATTTTGGTTTTGTTAAATCACTTCTGCATGAAGAATTACCCCTCGATGCTCGTATTGTCTATTTTATTACGATGACGATGCAGAAGTGATTCTACAAAATAATGATTACAAATACATGATATATAAATGGTAATTCGTGATTAACATGCTATAATAGTCCCATTGAATCATAAAGTACTTACAACAAAGAAGTAATCAGGTCCTAAATGCTTATAAATGATATAAAAGAACGGTAACAATATGAACGTGTGTTCCTCGTGAGTCAACGATTGTTCGAGAATATCAGATGACCTCATGTCACCGTTTCCGGTGGCCTGATGTTAATGTTATTATGAGTGTCAAGTGACCGTAGACTCTTCAAAGTGAGTATAGAATTCAAACATGAACTCGAGTGTTGCATCATCATCGATGGCCCACAGAGACGCTACCACTGCACGAGCTCCTGACGCTAGAAAGGCTCGACACATGCTAACCCACATGCTAACATGTTGACTTGTGTTAGAATTGGGCTGAAATAGCTTCGGGATCGCCTGGAGTACCACTCTTTATTCGACTTGTCCTTAAGGAGACTAGTTAGCTTTACAAATACTAGGGGTTTGCTACGAGCCTAACGTGCATCGAAGCTGACTAGAAAGACTTCCCTTAGTAGGTGTGGTTTAGAAGGATTTCCTTACTAGGCCATTCGTACTAACTTAGGTCCGTGCTTTCCAGTTCAACTACAACTACAGTCTTAGACTCGGCCTACAAACTCCTAAGTTAAGTCGATTCCGTGTGTGTAAGAACTGTCTAGGTTCGTCTATATATATATCTAAATCTGATTTCTTATTTACATTTTGTGGCAAGATAAGGTCACTACGTGGGGCTAGGTTTTGATTAAAACAGATGTTGGTTTAAGTTGTGGCTATAAGAATGGTAAATATTATATTGGCAATCTTGCTCCATAACACTTGTACAGGGCACGGAAAAATCACCTGATCCTACACGTTATCTTATATTTAAATTTGAGGATATGAGAAGCTGAAAATATATCAGTTGTCTTCTGAACTAAAATAAGGCAGCACTTGTCATTATAATGTTAAGAATGGAAAATGTCATCATTATGCTATGTTTTCAGTATTCTTTGAAAATTGATTGTGACATCTTCACCCATGAGAAAGAATGGTGCCCAGTAATACGGTTCGCTGAAGCCGGAAGAGTTCCTCATTTCATTCATCGCTTGCTGTAAACTTGCACTCGTGCTCATTCCGTCCATTAAGTGAGTATAGAAATTATCCATGAACTCCAGTGTCGCATCGTCATGGATGGCCCACAGAGACGCTACCACTGCACGAGCCCCTGACGCTAGAAAGGCTCGACACATGCTAACTACTCCTTCAGCTCTGATTTCACCCCGTCCACTGTGACAGCAGCTTAACACAACTAGCTGTGCAGGTACTTGAGTCTCCCGTACATCCGCCATGGTCAGCATGTAATCTTCTTCATCTGGGATATTTGTTGCTCTTACCTCAGGAGAAGGTGCAAGTGCTATCGTACCTCTAGTGAGACTGCCGTGTGCAGCGATATGAACAACAGATACTGCTTGTTGTAGTTTCTCTAGGACAGCCTGCTTTGTTGCTGCTTCGCCTATTAGTGGCCTAAAACGAAGTTTATCAGCTATTGCGATTGCTTCTGCTTCTGCACCTGGCAAACGTTCAATATCACGTTCTTCTCCATCCATCATTACCTTCCCAACCAAAGGATCACCAATAATCAAAGGCTTGGCATCACTGGTTTGGTCTGTTGGGAAGTCTTCAAAGTGCTTTAAAGCCGCTAATGAAGGAGCAAGTCTAATGCGCTTTGTCTCTGATAAATACTTTCCCGTGCGAGGATCTCTTAAGGCGGGAAAAGGCATTTTGTATAAGGGACCTTCAGGAATAATAACGACCTCGTCTTGCTTCGATGATAGTATTCTTTCACAGTCTAAGATATCAAATAGATCTTCTAGAGTAGATCCCTTGGTTTCAGCACTATTCTCATTAGATTCTCCTCTGTTAGAATCGAGGTTCAACAGTAATGCCGTTGCTTGATAAAGTGCCTCGTATTCTTCTTTGCTTCTTCGTTGTTATTTTTGAATATCTTCTTCTTTGTCCAAGGACCTGTTCTCACAGTCAACCACCTCACCAACACCCATTTCCTTAAACGACCTATCGACGTCTATCTGAAGGGAATGATTAGGACAACGTGAATAATGCGAATTTGTCTCCCCTCCAATAAAAAACTTCAGCAAAGCATCAAAACAAATTGTGTAAAAGGCAATGCTGAAGTCATTTCTTGAGACCAGAGACAAAACATCGCTGTACTCTAGGTGTTCGTCATTGCTCTCCTCTTGTTCCATCTTGAAGTTTGACATCATAAGATCTTTCAAGGCTCTTGCACGACAACGATCTAACACTAAAACCGCTTCCTCGATCTGTTTGCCTGTGATTAACAGTATTGCCAACAGCTTATAACTATCGATATATTCGTCAAATATGGAGATCTTGAATTCCTCACGACTACCAAGTGTGGTAAAGGTCGCTTCAAAGCATCGTATAGCTTCTCTTAGATAATGTTCTGCCAAGATCAGTTCTCTGTTCAATGAACACAATAATTGACCAAAGCCATGATAGAATAGGGATAGCTGCCCAGTAACAGAGCAAGACTCAGCAGTAGGTAGCCCTTGTTCGAAATTGTGTAAAGCCATGTCATTCTGACCCATCAAATGATACAAGTTTCCCATTTCTGTGATACAGAACAAGTTCACAGAACAATCAACGTTCATCTCTTTAAACAGCTGTAGGCAATTGATTGTTTTTACATATTCTTTTCTAGAACGATAAAATTTGTAAAGCCTCATGAAAGCTCTGGATTCCTTCTTTTTATCGCCTGTCTTGACTGCTTGGTCAAGATCCTGTAATAGCGCATCTTCAGAACATGTTGGTACCTCTATTAATTCCTTTAATAAGGGTGCATCAACCTTGTTTTGCAAACCAACTGTGCAATAAAGACTAGAACGAATTACATTGAAGTTTTCTTCAGCTTCTTTGTCTCCAAGCTCTGTAGCAATCGCCATGCCAGCATCCATACTCAAAGACGCTTCATTCAACTGCATCGAGTCTATATATGCATGAGCGAGACAATGATATCCGTCCATCTCAGTATTTTTGTCGCCAATTTCTTGACAGATCTTCAGGCCTTTGTTACCGTATTGGATGGCATTATCCATGCTTTCCTTATCAACTAATGTCCGGTATAAACACGAAAGACCTAGACATGCTTGTGCTTCAATCTTTTTCTCGCCAGTTTCTTGTGCCATGTCGATGCATTTCTTATAGTAATGCACTGCATCATTATACTGATCCAGTGTCTCATATATCTTTCCTAGATACAAAAAAGCATTTACCGCTGGTTTCTTCTCGAAACGAAAACGCTTCACGATATCGATGCATTGCTTGAAATTTTGAATGGCATCATCGTATTTCTCCAAGGAAATATATATCTCTCCAAGTAAGCTATAAGCCTGAGCCTCCGCACGTTTTTCGCCAATAGTTACTGCAAGCTCAATACATTTCTTGCAATAGATAATTGCATTGTCGTAGTCGGAAAGAGCGTTATATATCTGCACCATTAATAGGTAAGCCTTGACTTCAACACGTCTGTCTTCTATTTCCCTCGCTATTTCAATGCATTTCTTTACAAAGTCAGTGGCATCTTGATAGTGATTCAAGGCATAATGTGCTACTCCTAGCTCTAAGTACGCCTCCATCATACCCTCCTGATTGTTGTTTTTCATGGCGCAATCAAGGAGCTTGTGCGCATAATGAATAGTGTCATCATATTGCTGAATGTTTGCATATGCGACCATTATGTAGTCATATGCAACCATCATGCCTTCGGGACTATCAATTTTCTGGGCAATTTTAAGACATTCTTCGCCACAGTCAATAGCATCATTATAACGAGCTAAGGACAAAAATGCATGTCCCATTTCATGATGTCCATAGATTTCGTTTTCTTTATCGCCTATAGTTTGAGCAATTTCGATCATTTTCTCAGCGTGCAAGACAACGTTGTCAAACTCGTTGAGCTTCATATATGTGAAGGACAAATGTTTACGAACTCTTAACTCATAACATATTATTGCTACAGCTAACGGTAATATTTCCTTCAGACACCTCAGTGATTCAGCATGTCTACCTAAGCTGTTGCTATGCACTACGAACACCACGCATGAATTCATCATGGTACTTATATCATTACAGTGTTTAGCCATCTCTATGCATTCTTTGCACAGACAAATCAGCTGTTCAGTTGACAGTCCAAGTTCCTCTGGCAACATGGAGGCAGACGCACAGCAAAACCTTACAAAAGTAGTCTTCTTGAACATATCCATCTTCAGCTTTACTTGTTATTCAACATTCATCTAAAATCAAACAATAAGTTGATAATTAAACAAGCATAAAAAGAATGATTAAATGAATAATAATAATTTTTAATACTAAAAATTGAAATAAAGAAAAACAATTTTTGTATACATCAGTGGCAGATCCAGAAAATTTTAGAAGGGGAGTTACAAAGGTTTTACCAGGAATACCAGGAAAAGGGGGGTGGCTTACTAAGGATAATACTGAGAAATATGAGCAAAACGGTGAGGGAAGGGGATGGTGACTAGTCACCCCCTTCACCACCCCTGCATCCACCCCTGTACGTAAATAATAAGATATGAATTATTGAAAATATTACAATATTGCCTTCCTTCTTGTTGGGCCATAAGCCAAGAGTCAAACACTTTAGTACTTTTAACACTTTCTACTAGCTTTAGCTGTTGTATCAAAGCGTGGGACAATCACAAAAGAGCTAGGCTCCAAACTAGGTGAAAGCCCAAAGATCGAATTAGAATTTGGTAGTTGATTATTGAGGAGGGAGGAAAACCGGAGAAAAACCCTCTAAGCACAGGAGAGGACCAACAAACAACAATCCTCACATACGACATCGAGATCGGCAGGACTCGAACTCGGGCTGCATTGGTGAGAGTCGTCGCATTAGCAGCGCAAGCCACTGGTGCTTTTATATGTTACCAAGGTCTGTTAAGTGCGAAAAATGTTTTTTTGGAATTTTCAGCTTTTGAAAGGGTATAGACAATCTTCATGTATAGCACAAACATTTTATTCACAAAATTTTTTTCGTATTCAAGCAGTGAGCGCCAAAAACTATTTCAGTTCTTGAAGAAAGGCAGTTGTACAAGGCTAAAATCTTGTTATTCAGAAAGTTTAACTTGTTTGGAAGTGGAGATGACCGATGAAAGTGGAATCAAAAATGTTAACCCAAACAAAAACGCAAAAATTTGAATCGAAAATGAGGTTTAGGCCTTCATTTGCTTATTTCCCATACATTTTCTATAAAAAAGCCTGACAAAGCCACATTCTAACACAAATGCAGCAAAACATCTTTGTACAATTGAAAATACCGCTTCAAACAGGCATTTTATCATAGTATATCAGTGTCTAACTGTCAAAAAAAGGTTTTGAATGTTAATCCAAAACGAAAATTAGGATCAAAACTCATACGAAAGTCTAGTTTTTGGCGCTTTTTGCCATTATTGCTCGTTATTGAAATAAATTTCCTCTTAATACTTTTGAAACTTAGTACTTTTGTAAACACCAAGGTCTATCAAGCGTTCCATTCAATCAATGAACAATCAGTGTTAAACTCTAAAACTTGAAGTTTGCATCTTATGCTCATAAATAATTCATTTGCTCATCGACCAACCAGGGTTTCCTATTTGTACCACGTGCAGTAGTTTGAAACCCCCATCAAATACTACCGCACCCATTTCGAAGTACTAGAATTTTGAAATAAAAACAAACATAACAAAAAGAGTATAAGATGTCGTGTCAAATATTCGTCACTGTATTCTGCTACGCCTCGGCATTTATTCCACTCGGATTTTGAAACCCCAATAGAATTCAGCAACTCGTATTTGAAACATTACTTCTGAATTCTGCATTTTCACATATTTAAAAAAAAATAGAACCAGAGATATTTTGGAAAATCCAGAATAGTGTAGATTGATGGGCTGTGTCTTGGATCACAAAAATAAATGTATGCTGAATTTAAAGTTTTTTATCTTAAACTTGAAATTAAACTAGTAATTAGATGCTGAAATTCAAAAAATCAAGAGTCAATTTTTTAAATAATCGGAAAACATTAGATTACAAAACATTTTGCTTCTTGTCTGTCCATATACCAACAGTCAAACACACTAGTACCTTGTATTGACCGTCAATTATATGAGAATCAGTGTCGTGTGGTTAAGAACATGATCTAGTAAAACATTTTGCTTGTCTTGTCTGTCCATATATCAACAATCAGTACTTTGTATTTTAAGACTTTGATGTGGTAAAGACATATGGAATGTTTTCTGAGGTTTAACAGTTTCCACATTTACTTGAACATTTTCATCCATATTGTGATACTTTTTGTGTATTTTTTTTATAAATCCTTCTCAAATGTGACTTCTTGTGTAGTACCTTGTTTTAAAGAATTATAATAATTTTGGCTAGAATTGTTCTACAGAGCCCAATTTTTTCACTTTAATGGTCATTGAAGTGAATATTGGGAATAGTGTATTCTATCATATGAAATAAGAATGCAATATATTAAGAGTAAATGATCATACTCCACAATCAAAATATTAATATCGTAATAGCCATGTGTAACTCATACAATGTCAGTTGATGTGGGTTGATGTGAGGTCGAAGTGAGGTCAATGTGGGTTGATGTGAGGTCAATGTGAGATCAATGATAGGTCAATGCATGGTTGATGTGAGGTCGATGTGAGGTCAATGTGGGTTGATGTGGAGTGATTTGAGGTCGAAGTGAGGTTGTGGGAGGACGATGTAGGTTGATGAGGGTTTGATGTGAGTTTAATAAGGGGTTTATGTGAAGTCGATGTAAATAAGGTGGATGTGGGGGAGATGATATTGCTATCGACTCAACATCAACCACAATGTCGGCCTTACATTAACCTCAAAATGAAAGAGACACACTGCTCAATTCCAAGGCTTCACCTGCACAACCAATTTATTGTTAAAGATTAAAAAGCTCACATTTTACCTGCCGCCTGAAAAAAATTAAAATCATCTTTGCTGAAGATATATTTATAAATGATGGGAAAGATGCTTTTCTTCGTCCACATTAGTTGCTTCGTTAACTGAAGTCACCCGTGCCACGTGGAATTATGACAACTTGTAGATTTCAAACAAAAGATATTCCAAAAGCAAGATAATATGTATAGGTAAGTAAGAGAGCACATCTCCCATACATGGGTCTCGTAACCATGAAAGTTTTTTGAAAATCTATTTTTAGCTCCGCGCGCAAGGCTGAGCTATTTTTAGCATGCGATTCCTGATTGTTCAGAGTTGTAGTGACTTCATTGCGTGCGAAAAATGTTTAGTTTCCGACGAGAAAAATGTCTTCAAAATCAGAAAAACGTGAAATTAAACTATCATGTATTCTTCATAGACGAATTAAACATTAAACTTAACGATTTATGTTAAAGAACATCGAAAAAAGATAAAATTAGGATGGTTTTCATGAAAATAGCGAAGAACCTACTGTGAAGACAGCAAATAAAAGCCTTTATCGTATCGTTTTCCATAGTAAATAAAGTTTAAGTTACAGTGATTAAGAAGACGATGAACAAGACGAAGAAACTATTTGCACCGAAACGTATTAAAGAAAATTTGTTATCACAGAGGATAAAACTACCAAAGGCACTGAAATGATTTTTCAAATTATTTACAGCCATTCTCAATCACACGCGTCGCTCTAGCGATTGTTTCTGTCGCGAGTAAAAAGCTTTTGGTAGACGTCAATCAAGGCGTTTCCATGACATTCTATATAGCTTTGAGGATTCAAACTAATAAAAAAATAGATTATTTTCACCTGCTTGAAGGGCATTAATTTTACTTGCGATTTTCTCCGCCAGATGCTCTCCGTTCGACGTATTTGTGCCTTTATGTTTAATTCTTCTATTCCGAGCAGCTTCCTCCAAAAAATCTCAATCGAGCGGAAATCGAGCGACCATTGTTTTGATTTAAAAACAAGCTTGAATGATGTTGTCTCAGCTAAGTATTTTTTGCATGTGCTGTTTATGGATTCCTTCAAATGCCTTTCAGAATTTCTCAAGGAATTCCTCTAACACCTTTTCTCGTCAAATTGAATAAAAATTTGTTTGTCGACTGCATTTGTTGGAGATGATTTTTTCCTAAACTCCTAATGCGACCCGGGCCTAAAGCTTGCTTTGTCAACTTCTTTTATACTTACCATGACGTCACTACAATCTGACCAATCAGGACTGAATCGCATGCTAAAATATTCATGATCTTGTCGCTTGTCTCTGAAGGGGTCATAAATTATGCGTTCGGTGTCTGTAATGAAATAGAGAGAATAAGAGAAAAATATCAAATGCCCTTGGCGGGAATCCAGTGCGATGTGTTAACCACTACACAACAAGGACCAACCACGCGATTCTTTTGCTCGCGCATATGTACAACGTTTGATCGCGTAGTTTTTGTTAATATTGTAACGTATTTTAGTTCCTCTGAGGATGACCGTGTCGGTCGAAAGCTAAGGAAAATATAAAATTATTTCAAAGGTTGATGAGTCAATTTTAGTTTCATAATATTTAAAAGTTATTATCTTAGACTTTTATGTGGTCAAGACATACAGAATGTTTTGTGACGTCTAACAGTTTCCATATTTACTTGGGATATTTTTGTGTATTTGTTTAATAAATCCTTCTCAAATATTGACGCTGAAAATCAAGTTAAAGGGCCACTTGGACGAAAATCGTTCCAAATTTAAAACTCTTTCATTCGAGCTGGAACTTTGCTGAAATAATCTTGAATACATTAAGAACCACCCACTGGAATATCTTTCTAATATTCGAAAGGAAAGGGCCAAAATTTTACGATTTATTTTCGTCCGCCATTAATTTCTTTGACTCACAGAATTCGGCTCAAGAAGACTGGCACGAGTACTTATGACGTCATTTACTCAACCCAAACCAAAACATTGGTGGGTAATGTATGTGCCATGTTCGTAAAACTCGGTTTATTTGGTTTATTCAGAAAATATATAATGTTTCATTCGGTTTCCTAACTACTATATGACCAAACAATGTCTAGGCGCTGAAATTTTTTACTTTCAATAATACTGTCGATCATAATTCGAAAATTTCAATACATCTCGGCACGCCAAGAATCACAACAAAGTAGGACGCATGGACGAGATTCTAGCGGTTCCATCGCGCGAAGTGACTGAGATATTCGGGATTTATTCGAAACAACTTTTCAAGGTATATTTACATACAAGGGCAAAGAGCAACCCCACAATTTGGGTCCGCGAGACATCCGACACAATGAAAGAAAAATCTACGAGCTGAGTGACAGACGCCGCTGTCGCGCGAGTAATAAATAAGAAACCTTTGACATGTTCTTTTACAAAGATAATATTAGATAATCGTATGTTTGTACCTATTCAATGCATAATAAACATTTTGAAGCAAATAATAACCGTCCTGTAGTAAACCAGCTAGGAGAATTACGAGCTCACATTTTAAATTATTCGGCACATAGATCTAAGTATATTGTCACAAATCTTTATATCACAACGCAGAATTCATAACATCAATCACTATTAGATTACATTGAAACTTCAAATTTAAGATCTTTATATCATGGACAGTATGTAGCAAATACAAATAATGAAATGAACGTAAGGAATTTTTATGAAAACCTCTTCCCAAGCAATTCTTCTTCTTCTAGTTCGGCTTCATCTTCATACATTATAACTTATGGTTCTAACTCTTCAGGATTGACAAAGCGAGCGTCCAAAGGAGTTTCCATTATATTTGAAGAGGTATCAAAGGTTTAAAAAAAGTCTGTTTAGAGATTCTTTTCACGATAACGCGTTTAAAACATCAAATAAACTTCAGGTGATTTAACAAGAAATGTATGGTCAAAACGACGCTAACATGACGGTGTTGAGTAAATGACGTCACAGCGTAAAACTGCTGTACATAATGACTCGTTGGCCGTGACACAAAGAAATTAATGGCGGACGAAAATAAATCGTAAAATTTTGGCCCTTCCCTTTCGAATATTAGAAAGATATTTCAGTGAGTGGTTCTAAATGTGTTCAAGATTATCTCAACAAAGTTCCAGCTCGAATGAAAGAGTTTTAATTTTGGAACGATTTTCGTCCAAGTGGCCCTTTAAAGCTTGGCTCAAATCACTTCATCCATTCCCAACAGACAATAGAAATACAATCACAATATCGGCCAAGTACGAAAAGAGAATAAAATTTAATATTTGAGGATTCAAACTAATTGAAAATAGCTTATTTTTACCTGCCTGAAGGGCATTAATTTTACTCGCAAATTTTTTTCAGCCAGATGCTCTCCGTTCGGCGTATTTGTGCCTTTTATGTTTAATTCTTCTATTCCGAGCAGCCTGACTGTTTTCAGCTATCTTAAATCCTCTTCCTTTTACTGGTAAACAACTGATTCCAACAGTTAATGCTAAATTTTCTCTCAACCTTAAAGTTCTTGAACTTTTGTCTCATGTGAATTCAACAAGTTTGTTCATCGAAAATCCTCTTTCGTAAACGAGTCCAATCTACCTTCATTTTAGATGTCCATAACTTGTCATTTTGAAAAGATTGAAGTTCAATTCACAAGTACGTGTTCTTGGGATACAGCAATATTAACTGTACTTCAGTTAAGGTGGAAAACTGTGGACAACTTACAGTTTCATCTATAACTGCAATCAACTCCAAACAAGGCTATATTGCTCTTAGAGCAATGATGTTTCGGCCCGCTAAGCCTTAGTTTCAGTGGTGTGCGGTTTTCATTTTTTGTGTCAAGTGGCTTTGTTTTACTTAAAGACTTAAAATTATTGTTTAAAAATTTTTCCCAGTAGAACGGACAATAAAAGTGACAAAATGGACTTGGTGTTTTTGAATACCATTATAATACTGTATATGTAATTGACCCATTTTTTGTAGTTGAAACGTACTTTATTTTGTATCAGAAAACTGTTAACTCAAAGTGAAACATATTTTAACTACTTACGAGTGAAATGTTATTTAACATTGGTGTTTGTTCATATTGTCCTAAGTAAACTCTGAGCCATGAGTGTGTCTTATGTAGAAAACGAGGAAACCTGAAAGAGGTAGTCGACATTCTATTTTTTGCTTTCTTCATGGGAAAGTCAGACAGTGAGTAATGTCTAGGAGTTGTATATTGCTTATTGTATAAATATAAAAAATCTAGAACCTCAAAGTAAAATTAGAGTGATTATTAGTGAATTGTTGACTAAGTTTTTTGTCATTCAAGCACTCGAACTAGACGTTGTCGAGTTCCTGAGTTTTTACTAGTAATTTAGAAGTTTCAAGGATCTCTCGTTCGTGAAACCACAAGTTTTATCTGCGTCTGTAATTTTGTTCTTTATTCACTTGAAGAAATAGCATCAGGTACTTGAGTAAGACAATCAGGAATGACTCACCTTAAGAGAGCTTCATTCGTTATTTATGATCTGAAATCAATCAACATTTGCTTGATTCGTGAGATTCATTCGAGGAACAAAAATTGAAAAATTCACAAATTATTCTGGTTTGCTGCACTCCCCGAAACTTCGAGACTTTCTCCTCGTAGTAGAATTTTTAAGTGAAGCTAAGAACTACGCCTACTTGTACCATTGGCTAATGCCATCCACGTCATAAGAAAGCCGAATGTGATTCGATACGATAGAAAATAATGACACTACAGCTGATTGACAGCTTCACAGAATACTATGGGTTACCCAAACTGATCTTAGTAGCGTTTGAAAAATGAGTCTCAATCGAGCAGAAATCGAGCGACCATTGTTTTGATTTAAAAACAAGCCTGGATGTTGTTGTATCAGCTCAGTATTTTTTGCGTGTGCTGTTTATGGCTTCCTTCAAATACCTTTCTATATTATATTAAACTCTTCTTCTTGAACTGTGTTGTAAAGCTAAGCTATGAAGGAAGTTTTAAGAGCACTAGACTAGCTTAAAAGATTCTCAACTATATTTCTCGTCAACCATCAGTACTTTATTCTGTTCTTGACACGTATGTAATACCGTTTATTAGAACTATAAACAACTGGAAGACGGCTTAATTCATGTTTATGTTATAGGGAATCAAATATAATAACACGTATGCAATACCGTTTTCAGAACTATATACAACTTAAAGATACAATTAAATGTGAATCACAAAACGTGAATTTTTCTCCTTTTGATTCATCTAATAATCCCCAAAGACTCTAGATCTCAGGTAACGGTGCCATGAATAATCGAAATGCACTTTTTTCTGAGTGTGTATCAGGATGGACTCTGAAACGTATGAATCGTATGAATGGGAAACGTACGGTACTGACTTAATGAATGTACACGGTACGACATGCCGTAACATTGAAATGGCTTCCCATGAGAATGGTCATCGTATGAGTGGGAAACGTACGGTACTGACTTACAGCATGTACACGGTACGACATGCCGTAACATTGAAATGGCTTCCCATGAGAGGGTCATCGTATGAGTGGGAAACGTACGGTACTGACTTACAGCACGTACACGGTAAGACATGCTGTAGCGTTGAAATGGCTTCCCATAAGAATGGTTATCGTATAAGTGGGAAACATACGGTACTGACTTACAGCACGTACACGGTACGACATGCCGTAACATTGAAATGGCTTCCCATAAGAATGGTTATCGCATGAGCTGGAAACATACGGTACTGACTTACAGGATGTACACGGTACGACATGGCGTAACATTGAAATGGCTTCCCATAAGAATGGTTATCGTATGAGTGGGAAACGTACGGTACTGACTTACAGCATGTACACGGTACGACATGGCGTAACATTGAAAATGCTTCCCATAAGAATGGTTATCGTATGAGTGGGAAACATACGGTACTGACTTACAGTACGTACACGGTACATTACGACATGCCGTAACATTGAAATGGCTTCCCATTAGAATTAATTAAACATTATACATACTCCATTTGTAATCATTTATGAGCAATCATTAAAGATTTAAGTTTTTCCTCAGAATTTATCATGATTGTACCATATCCTGCCCAAGTGATTCCTATTCCTCATCTCATTATTGTAATCGTTTATTGTAAATACAGAGGTATCTCTATTAAGGTGGCTGCCTACTTTTGAACGTTCGAATTGAGCCCACGATGAGCGCGCGCTCAAAAACCGCTGAAAAATCTACAATATTTTATTGAAGGACCATACGCGTTTTGAGCTTCAACAGGGCAAAACCCTCAAATTTTGCACGGGACTCTATATTTTTTAATGGCTTATTCGAAAAAACTCTCAAAAATCTATGTTATATCAACATCTTAGAAAGAGTTTAAATCAGCAACACACGAAAAAATAGATTTTCGTAGAGATTTTTGTTCGACTTTATGAGATTTTTAAGAGCACCGAAACTACAAAATATAAGAAAACAATTTATCTTTTTGTCTTTTTGTTGAAAATATCCATGTATTATTGTAGAATGATTGACTAGCCGTCATTTGTGCAATCATATAGTCTACAAATAACTTTGATCTTATGGATCTTATTTTTTTCCTAATCACTTCCGGTGGCGCAGGTTTTACTCCAAAAGCTCGTGCGTAGGCTGCCATTAAATGCTGATTATCTCGAAAACAAGCTCGGGACACCCAATTTTTCTTTCCAGATTTGGAATCAGCATTAAATTTCAATTCAGAAAATCGATGTTTTAAAAAAAGTTTAAATCAATTTTCAAAAGTAGGCAGTCACCTTAAAGTGGACACCTTCTGGACCTTGCCTGGTGCCCACTTCATAGAGGTTTGTTTTACAGTAAATACAGTAATATCTCTATTAAGTGGACACCTTCAGGACCTTACCTGGTGCCCACTGAATAGAGATTTGTTTTACAGTAAATACAGTGGTATCTCTATTAAGTGGACACCTTCAGGACCTTACCTGGTGTCCACTGAATAGAGATTTGCCTCTTACTCAAGCTGGTATTGAAAACCCTCAACCCCAACATCTACAGGTATGAATATCATTGATTCCTTACTTTTATCATTGTCTCAGCAGTAAATCTGTACTTGTCCCACCACTGATCTTTCTTCTTTATCTCATCTTGTTTCCTAATGATAAAATCAAGCATCATGAGAAATTAAGGGCGCGGAATGAAAAACAAAGCAAAAACTAACTAAAAGCAATAAAATTATTGTGTAGTTCCAGAAAATATCCATACCCCATCACAGAGGGAATTTCAAAAAGGACCCCCCTACCCCCAGGAACTTCCAATTTTCTTCCATACAAACTCTGTAATTTTGTTCTTTCTCTGACCTTCCCCCCCCCAACCCCCTTCCCCTCCCCTATTACTTAGCTTTTTCTCTGTTAAAGGTAATGTTTGAGAAGAAACAGAAACAAGAAAGCTTATTCCTATGAAAAGGAAGCATGGTCTGGGCCAGGTTATACGAAGTGTGGATAGTGCTAAGCTTATCCACTGGATAAATTTATTGAAGGGAAAACAGTATCAACTTATCTACTGGAAAAAAATTAACCATCCGATACACAGTGTAGCGCTATCCATCCTTTGTGCGACCAGGCCCTGAAGTGTAAATACACTGTACACAAAGTAGAGAAGTCATTAAGTTTCATTGTCTTAGAAATAATATTGTTTGTTTGAGTTGAATCCATTATCATGTGTCAACTTCTCAAGCACAATAGACTACTTTAACGATGCGGCAACTATCTTGATTTGCAAGGCATCATGGGTGGCCCAGGGGGCAAAACAAAACAAATATGTTGAAATGACGGCCGCACAATATTTGAGAACATTTCCTCAGTTATGGAACTTTTCATTTCTTTTAATTTCTCTTGTCAAATTGTCTTGTTGTGAACTGTAAATGTCAATAGCCCTCTTCTGAGATATGCTTTGCTTGTCACGCACAAAGGTTTCAGTACAGGACTACGTGCTAAATTAAATCTATTCTTACAGCCTGTCACGAATGACTGAGCATTTAGCACGTAGCCTCATACGGAGACCTTTGTGCGTGACAAGCAAAGCATATCTTGGTACTGGGCTATGGACACCATCATTATAACGAAGCTTTGTATATTTGCCCTCTGAATGAACCATAATGCCGTCTGATTCAAGATGGCCGCTGTATCGTTGACACAGTCCATTGGTAAACAAAAAATGATACTCTAGGGAATGACACATGGTCTAAAATAGAAAAATATTAAAATCAAGCATAATAAAAGATTGTCTTGACATGTATATCCAATTCAATCATGATAATTACCTTTTCAGTTTTCCGTGTAAATGATCATACTTCTCTTTCAAGTCTTTTAATGTCTTAGTCAAACTGCAATAGTATGGAATAAAGCCATTTATTTATCATTCTACAGTATGTTATATACTTCAATGGTATCTAGTATAAAGTGAGTGTTTAGTGTTGAGACTTGATCTTAAATCCTTCCTATCGTGTCAGGATTGACCAAAATTCATTCTAAACTCCTTTACAAATGGAGATAACTAGCTAAAAACTAGTGTGAAAGAAAATGTGTGTATGTGCTGTGTGCAGTTACAAAGCACACTGGGGTTGGCAGAACACAAGAGAGTGCTTCTTGACACTTCTAAAGTGTTCTGCCAATCGCCAAGTGCTTTATCACTCCACACAGTACAGCAAGCAAGTGTTTTATTTCTCTTATAAAATACAAATTTTAGATAGGAATGACGCAAAGAGCGCATGTGCTGTGCTCTCATAAAGCACATGCTCCCAACCAATCAGATTGCAAGATAACAGTTATAATGGCTTGCAAGGAGAATAGAATATTTCTACAACATGTTTCTTTACAAGTTTAAATTTGAACATTCTACTTGCCTACCTGACATTATCTTTTTTGAGTTCTTTATTCAGTTGGTTAAGAGTGTCATTCTTGTCTGCTAATTGTTTATTTTCTTGTTTTACTTTCTCCAATTCTTCTCTCTTACCTAACAAGAATGAAAACAATAGATGGAGTATGATAGCTATAATAAGCAACAAATAGATTTATTGTTTATTGGGTACATCTATAGACAGATGGTTGGATGGTTGAATATGAATTCATAAATGGATGGATGGATGGATGGATGGATGGATGGAGGGAGGGAGGGAGGGAGGGAGGGAGGGAGGGAGGGAGGGAGGGAGGGATGGATGGATTGATGGATGCATGCATGGATGGATGCATGGATGGATGAATAATATTAAAAAGAAATTTCATTCATTTATCAAAGAAATTCACAGTACCACATAAGAACCTAAAAAGCTTTTACCCCAGCTAGTAGAACATACGAAAGAACAGCATATAGCTGTACTAAAACAACTATATACACAATAAACTATTCGTAAATAGTGCCCAAATGGTGTACGATTTCCTTAAAATAATATAAAATACACTCGAAGCAGCAGAAGAACGCATAGTTTGTAGACATTTAAATCTTAACGAAGTCTTTGAAGAAAAGTTTGGAAATTGAAAAGTAAGTAACTATAAAGTGTACCTTTGAAATCGTCTTGAATGGCCTGTTTTAGCCGCTCCACAAGCAAAATACTCTCCATCACAAATGAAAATAGGACTTCTAAAACTTAAAAATACCAATATTCTACACCTTAAAGCAAAATAACATAAAATAAAGCGTTTAAAATCAAGTTGGGGATCAAAAATTCCCGCGCATCAACTTGACCGCCATTTTTGTTTATCACATGGAGAGAGCCTGGGAACCCTTACCCAGGCTCCTTTGCCATCGCAAACACTATTGGAATGGGGGGAGGGGAGGGGTGGGTTACCGTTTTTTAGAACTCTTTTTTCATGTTTTTTCAACTATGAACAACATCAAGATGAAGCACAGAGGGATGGGAATTCAGAATAAAGGATGGTATATGACCTCACCGAAAACTAGTTCGGCTACATTTGATATTTGAGACTTTTTAAAACTCTTGCTACTTACCAATAGGCATTCATCTAAACTTGCTTAAACACAGTAGTTGTACTAATATTAGTATGATCTGTTTTGTGATGGGGATACATTTTTCTATTAATTCACCTTGTGAGCACTAGCTGTCACGTGATATAAATGGTATCAGGAATTTTTCGAATACAATGACGTCATGATTGTCATGGGAACATGGCAAGAAGGCTAGAAATTCACCGCTGGCTCAATTTCAGCCTCGATGCGCATACTCAGGTGTGCAATGAAGCGCTTTTGCCGCCTCTGATCGGTCTAATGTGGACGCGAAACATTTTATCCGTTTTCATGTGTGGACGGAAAACTTTTTTTCGGAGTCGGTGTGAAAGTTGCGGATTCAAATTTGTCCGGCATAGTGTGGACGGGGCCTAAGTTAAAACCAAGACGTTTGTTGGTCTGCTGCCCACACCATTTGTGCCGGGGGGTCCAATGCAGCTTCAGAGGCACACTTGCTGTCTTTGCAGTAATGGCAGCTTTGCGAGCCAAAAAATATTCCCACCCTCCATCCTCTGGGTTGGTTGTCAAAAGATGATGGAATGGTTAACAGAAAAGAATGATTTCGTTTAACTTGTCTAAGATTCTCTTCTCCCTTAAGGTGTTCTCTATATAGTTTTGAAATAATTGCAGGTTCTGCCCTCTTTGTAGGCTATGTTATAAAATCAGTTGCACTACTTGAGAATTTGATCTTGCGCCATGACGCACCAAGATCAAATATCCCATTGTTCTCTGTCAGAATCACCAAAACAGTGCAATATCTAGTACCCCATGCAGAAGTCTTCACGGCACCACCCACTAGTCCATTGCGGGCATAAAATCGACGATGCAAGTGCAATAAATGTTCTTCTCAGTAACTTTTGCCACGAAAGACAGGAAAGCATAGGTCTACTTTTCGCGGATCGATATTGCTTATATGACTGATAACGTCTGATCTAATTTATACAGGCTTATAAACAACCGACTAGGAATCTTTTTTCACTAAAAAGATTACCTTATTGTTGAAGATTTAAATCTAATAAAGAAAAGTGCTCGACTCTAAAACACAATACGACATGATAACATTTGAAAGGCTTCCGATAAAAATGGTTATGCTATGAGTAGGCAGCATACGGTACTGACTTACAGCACGTACATAGTACGACATGTCGTAACATTGAAATGCTTTCCCTTAAGAATGGTTATCGTATGAGTGGGAAACATACGGTACTGACTTACAGCACGTACACGGTACGGTACGACATGCCGTAACATTGAAATGGCTTCCCATAAGAATGGTTATCGTATGAGTGGGAAACATACGGTACTGACTTACAGCACGTACATACTGTAAGACATTCCGCCGTAACACTGAAATGGCTTCCCATAAGAAATGAAATTTATATCTACTTCATTTGTAATCATTTATGATAATAAACTCTTGTGGTTGTAAATATCCAACTATTTAATTCATTTGTTCTAATTATACATTTCCAATATTATAAAATAGAAAGAAAAGAAAAATCACTTCTGGTATTGTTATTACTGGTCAATAGCATATAGTGTTGCCCGCTGAGAGCCGTTGCCGGGTAAATATCGAAACTTATTCACGTTCACGTGATACCCTCTCGACCAGTCATAGAAAGAGAGAAATGGACTTTGACAGTTGGTATATAACAATTAACACTTACTTATTGCCTTCTAACAGACAACGCATTAAAACAAAGGGGTTATATTAATTGTCCATGATCTATCATCTGCTAAGCATCCATGTTTTTCTTTATCATTTCTTGTTATAATTCATATTCTCACGGCTTGCGTGCTAATCCAAACTTGACTTGTGTAAGCATTCGCACAGGAGAGAGGTACCGGGTAGCTCTTCATCTACTTCATCTACTTTACATGTTTCAGATCTACCCTTTATATATTCTAAACCCGTGGGAATTTCCCACGGTATTCTACAAAAGTTACGTTAATACTGAGTAAATAAAAGGTATAGGTAAAGATTATAAGGCATTATTAAGATATAGATATAGTTAAGATATATAGTTTTGACTTTAACTCTAATAGTTGCGACTTCAATTTTTGGATTTCGTAACACATGGCAAACTACAAGATCAAAAATATAAAAAGGAATTCCAATACATTGTGCAGCCAATTAAATGTTAGCAAACTCATTTTCTCTAATTTTAACATGCTTCTATATTTGTAGCTGAAGTTACAAATGTAGTCATAGGTTATAGTCATAGTTATGGTGAGTGATGGTCATGATAATAGTGGTAGTTACAAATGTAGTCATAGGTTATAGTCATAGTTATGGTGAGTGATGGTCATGATAATAGTGGTAGTTACAAATGTAGTCATAGGTTATAGTCATAGCCATGGTGAGTGATGGTCATGATAATAGTGGTAGTTACAAATGTAGTCATAGGTTATAGTCATAGTCATGGTGAGTGATGGTGTTGATAATAGTGGTAGTTACAAATGTAGTCATAGGTTATAGTCATAGTCATGGTGAGTGATGGTCATGACAATAGTGGTAGTTACAAATGTAGTCATAGGTTATAGTCATAGTCATGGTGAGTGATGGTCATGATAATAGTGGTAGTTGGTTATGGTGTATTTTTGCTTCTCCAGTTTATCCAATGCCGTAATATGTCTATAACATGTCCACATCATTTACCGCCGTTTGCGTTACTACGCAATAGACTACCGTCAATCATTCATGTTGACGCCATTTATACACGTTTGGATCAGTGAGTTGGCTTTTCTATCAAACTTTCTCAGTCAGATATCACGAAGGAAAGCTACGAAAGCGATTGCAAAGAGTTTGAGTACGTCCAAGTAGAATGAGGTGTTTGATTGACAGCAATCTATGTGCAAACTACACGACGCGATTTGTGTCTGGGGTGTCTGCGTAGTAATGCAAACGGCAGTAACAAACACGTTTTAAATGCTTTTGAGCGTTATATCATCACCCATGATAAAAAATGGCGCCCAGTATTTTGGATCTTCATACTTGGAACTGTTTCTCATCTCGTTCATTGTCAGCTGTAGACTCGTACTGGCACTTTTCCCATTTTTCAGATTGCCATAAAACGATGTCATGAAGTCGAGTGTTGCATCGTCATCGATGGCCCACAGGGACGCTACCACTGCACGAGCCCCTGACGCTAGAAAGGCTCGACACATGCCAACTACTCCTTCAGCTCTGATTTCACCTCGTCCACTGTGACAGCAGCTTAACACAACTAACTGTGCACGTACTTGAGCCTTCTGTACATCAGCCATGGTCAGCATGTAATCTTCTTCATCTGGGATCTTTGTTGCTCTTGCATCAGGAGAGGGTGCAAGTACGATGGTAGCTTTTGATAGGATACCATGTGCAGCAATGTGAACCACAGATACCCCTTTTTGTAGTTTCTCTAGGACAGCCAGCTTTGTGGCTGCTTCGCCTATTAGTGGCTTAACACCAAGTTTATAAGCTATTAGGATTGCTTCTGCTTGTGCACCCAGCAAACCTTGAATATCCTTTTCTTCTCCATCCATTATTACCTTCCCAACCAAAGGATCACCAATAATCAAAGGCTTGGCATCGCTGGTCTGGTCTGTTGGGAAGTCTTCAAAGTGCTTTAAAGTCGCTAATGAAGGAGCAAGTCTAATGCGCTTAGTCTCTGATAAATACTTGTCCGTGCGAGGATCTCGCAAAGCGGGAAAAGGCACTTGGTATAAGGGACCATCGGGAATAATAACAACCTCGTCTTGCTTCGATGATAGTATTCTCTCACATTCTAAGATATCAAATAGATCTTTTAGAGTAGATCCCTTGGTTTCGGCACTATTCTCATTAGATTCTCCTCTGTTAGAATCGAGGTTCAGCAGTAATGCCGTTACTTGATTAAGTTCCTCGTATTCTTCTTTGCTTCTTCTTTGTTCTTTTTGAATATCTTCTTCTTTGTCCAAGGACCTGTTCTCACAGTCAACCACCTCACCAACACCCATTTCGTCAAACAACGTATCGACGTCTATCTGTAGGGAATGATTAAGACAACCTGAATAAAGCAAATTTGTCTCCCCCCCGATAAAATACTTCAGAAAATCATCAAAACAAAGTGAGTAAAAGGCAATGCTGAAGTCATTTCTTGAGACCAGAGACAAAACATCGCTGTACTCTAGGTGTTCATCATTGCTCTCCTCTTGTTCCATCTTGAAGTTTGACATCATAAGATCTTTCAATGCTCTTGCACGACAACGATCTAACACTAAAAGCGCTTCCTCCATCTGTTTGCCTTTGATTAACAGTATTGCCAACAGCTTATAACTATCAATATATTTGTCGAAAACTGAGATCTTGAATTCATCAAGACTACCAAGTGTCGCAAACATCGCTTCAAAGCATCGTATAGCTTCTCTTAGATAATGTTCTGCCAAGTTCAGTTCTCTGTTCAAGAAATACAATAATTGACCAAAGAAATAATAAAAGTCGGATAGGTACCCAACAGTATCAGGGCAAGACTCAGCAGCAGGTAGCGCTTGTTTGAAACTGCGTAAAGCCATGTCATTCTGACCCATCAAATGATACAAGTTACCGATTTCTGTGAAACACAACAAGTTTATAGAAGGATCCAAGTCCATTTCTATCAACTGCCCAAGGCATTTGATTGTTTTTTTATAATCTTTTTTGAGAAGATAAAAATTGCGAAGCCTGGAGTAAGCCCTCTGTTTCTCTGTCTTATCGCCTGTCTTCACCGCTTGGTTAAGATCCTGTAATAGCTCATCTTCAGAACATGTTGCTACCTCTAATAATTCCTTTAATAAGGGTGCATGACATTTGTCCAACAAACCAACTCTGCCATAAAAATCAAAACGAATTTCTTTGAACTTTTCTTCGGCTTCTTTTTCTCCAAGCTCTGTAGCAATCGCCATGCCTGCATCTATACTCTGAGACGCTTCATTCAACTGCAAGTCCATATATGCTTTAGCGAGATAAAGATGTCCTCGCATCTCAGTTTTTTTATCGCCAATTTCTTGAGAAATGTCCAGGCATTTCTTACCGTATTGGATGGCACTTTCCTTATCAAATGATGTGCTGTATACAAACGCAAGACCGAGACATCCTAGTGCTTCAATCGTTTTCTCGCCAATTTCTTGTGCCATGTCGATGCATTTCTTGTGATAATGCACTGAATCATTATATTGTCTCAGTGTCTCATATATGTTTCCTAGATACAAACACGCTAATGCCCCCTCTTTCTTTTCGAGGCCAATACGGTTCACGATGTCGATGCAATGCTTGTAATTCTGAATGGCTTCATCGTATTTCTCCAAAGACTGGTATGCCTCTCCCAAAGTCAGATACGCAGTAACGTCAACACTTTTTTCTTCATTATCTTCCTTGTCAATGTGAACACACTTGTTGCAGTTGGAAATGGCATCATCGTATTTCTCCAAGGAATAATATATCTTTCCAAATAAGCTATAAGCACAAGCCTCAGCACCTTTATCGCCAATAGTTACTGCAAGCTCAATACACTTCTTGCAATGGATAATTGTATTGTCGTAGTCAGAAAGAGCGTTATATGTCTGCCCCATTAATAGGTAAGCCAAGACTTCACCACGTCTGTCTTCTATTTCCCTTGCTATTCCAATGCATTTCTTTCCAAAGTCAGTGGCATCTTGATAGTGATTCAAGGCAAGATGTGCTTCTCCTAGCGCTAAGTACGCATTCATCATAGCCTTCTGATCGTTGTTTTTCATGGCGCAATCAAGGAGCTTGTGCGCATACAGAATAGTGTCATCATGTTTCTGCATGTGTCTATACGCGACCATTAGGCGGCAATATGCATTCATCATGCCTTCAGTACTATCAATTTCCTGGGCCATTTTAAGACATTTCTTGCCACAGTCAATAACATCATCATAACGAGCAAAGTACAAAAATGCATTTCCCATTTCCTGATGGCCATACATTTCGCTTTCTTTATCGCCTATAGTTTGAGCAATTTCGATCATTTTCTCAGCGTGCAAGACAACGTTTTCAAACTCGTTGAGCCCCCTATATGTGAAGGACAAATATGTATGAACTATTAACTCATAACATGGTATTGCTACAGCTAACGGTAATATTTCCTTCAGACACCTCAGTGAATCAGCATGTCTACCTAAGCTGTTGCTATGCACTACGAACAGCATGCATGAATTCATCATGGTACTTATATCATTACAGTGTTTAGCCATCTCTATGCATTCTTTGTACAGACAAATCAGCTGTTCAGTTGACAGTCCAAGTTCCTCTGGCAACATGTAGGCCGATGCAAAGCAAAACCTTACAAAAGTAGTCTTCTTGAACATATCCATCTTCAGGTTTACTTGTTATTCAACATTCATCTAAAATCAAACAATAAATTGATAATTAAACAAGCACACAAAAGAATGGACGAAGGAAGAATAAAAAGATTGAAATTGAAATAAAGAAAGAAAAATATAGTTAGGATAGTACGTGAACGAAGCACAGTGCTGACGCCATCCAGGCGCGCGAAGTGCTGCTAGATCCTGCGACCATCTTTCTTTTTGCGTTTTAAAAATTCAAAACCGAAATAAAATTCGTAACTATATAATAAAACGAATAAAGCAGCTTTTTCCTTGCTCTGTTCAGTAATAAAGCACTTAGGAAGCGCCATAAGCACTCAAGAAGTGTAAGAAGCACTTGTCTACGGCTCGTGTTTCTCCTTACACTTTTTTCGTGCTTACGTCACTTCCGGCGTGCTTTATTACTGGACGGAATACGAAAAAAGCTGTTTTATTTGTTAAACAATATTGCCTTCCTTCTTGTTGGGCCATAAGCCAAGAGTCAAACACTTTAGTACTTTTGAGACTTTCATGTGTTACCAAGGTCTATTGAGTGTTCTATACTTTAGTTCACCAAAAAACATTTCATTTTCAGCTTTTGACAGGGTATAGACAATCTTCATGTATAGCACAAACATACCCAACCTCTAAAATCTAATTTATGCTTCTAAATTCAGAATTATGAGTGTTATTTTATTTTTGGAAAATCCGCAACCTATTTCATTCATAACACACACCGAACGGGGAGGGAGAGGAAGGGGGCAAATGTTAGTTAATGAGTCAACTTTCGAATACGTTATGCTATTTATATTGTGCATATTGTGAGAATTTGTAATCCATAACAACAACCAGGAACTGTAGAATTTTGTGGCATGTGCATGGGTACATTGACCACATTAAATAAAGGTTGTTAGACAAAATATAAAATATTTATACCTGGAGATCAAGGCAAGTCATCAAATGATACATCAGATCTCAGAAGAAGAAGTCTTGTTTCCATGTACAGTAAAGAAGATGTCACATACCCTGTCTATATAGCTTGTTCACTTGTGAAGTGAAATCTCCTTCAAGTCTAAAAGAATTGAATAATTATGAAACTGAAATGTAGAATCCAGTTGTAATAAGGTAAAAAAAGACTAGAAATCCTGGATATAAGTAATAATCTTTATAATCTTTAGATAGAAAATAAGTTAATAATAATAATAAAAGCAATGAAAACGTGGAAATCCAGGCGCTCTACCAAATGAAGTTATTTCCGGGTTACATTTTGTAGGGTATAAAAAGACTCGTCGAAAGAATGTTGGAATAAACTGAGTCTTACGGATATAAATACATGAATATCATACGTACCTGAATATAAAGAAACTAGGGTTCTAAATACAACAGCTGATAAGCTTTCTATTACATCCTAGCAGCACACAACCATGAAGAATGAATCATGGTAAAACAACTTCCTCCAGCCGTCATCTTTGTTGGATTATTACAGGGTTGTTATTCATATTTTCAGTTATGAAATTGAAATAGGCGGTAAACCGGAAATCACTGGAGCATGTAATCGAGGAATAAGCAGGTTCGGATAGATAGTTTGATATCTTGGAGACTTATTTGAGATGAAGATTTCTAAGAAAAATAACAGTGTAATATTGAAAAAGGTATACTAAAATCTTGACTTAAATTACTAGGTTGATATTACCTGATGGTTATGATCCTAAGGTGAAGATAATACGAGGAAAAGAACTGAAGAGATTAACTGATTCCATGAGTCGAGGTGGTTGTCTCGCTCAACTATTCATTTCTATTTTTTATTCGTATTTCTTTCATTTTATTTTGTCAATATTTACTCGCATTTATCACGTTCTGTCCGTATACATCGTTATGTATTTTCTCTTTTTCTCTTTCCGCGACTCGATTGATAGCTACCGCAATATAAAACCGTTAAAACCATGAAACTCTACAGTCCGGTCATTTTTACTCAATAAACAGTACGACCGCTTCCAACCTGTGTCATTTTTTAGTCCGCCCGCAGGGGAATTTCTTATTTGATTTGATGTGTTAATCTTAGTTTTAATTCCGTTAATTTATGGAGAAGAAAAATATTTTCTATTTCAAATTAACTCGAAAAAACGTTGGTCCACTTTTAGAATCGAGTTACGGAAATATCGCGTAACTCGAAAAATAAGGTTCAATCTGTTGGGTTCGAGTTACGTAACTCGAGTTTGATTTCAACGCTGTTTGTCATCGAGTTACGCACAGATGTGAAAGTGGGCGTGGCCCCCAAAACATGGGTGTGTCCGAGCGCGTAACTCGAAAAATGTGTAACTCGAAAATCGTAACTCGAAGAATACCTTATCTCATTTCAAAGCTTTCTTCTTGAACTGTACAGAAAATGTAAGCTATAACGGAAGTTTTAATACCACTAGATTATCAACTATATTTCTCCTTTATCGGGTATCATACATCAACCCTCGTGTCTCTGCTCCAAAGTTGTGGAATGACCTTCCAAAAGACATTAGACACTTAACCTCTCTAGATTTATTTTTTAAAAAAACACTCAATACACACCCTCTTAAACATGATTGATTTATAATTATATACATATTTATATATATTCTAACTATTATTATTTTCTTTTCTTTTAATTTAGTAGGAGCTACATTTGTAAGATTGTCATAATAATATATTTTTTGGATTTTTTGAAGAGTTTTTGGATTTCTGTAAAGGCATTGAGACTTCGTAATACCTATAAGAACTGCTATTATTATCAATACAAACCATCAGTATCATTTTAGATTATTTGATTATGTTTAAATTGTAGGGCTCCTAAGTTGCGACGTATTTCCGGGTTCAGTCACGCAAGAGACCGCTAAAATCTTGCCACAACTTATTCCCAGGATTTATTCTCTACCTTCAACGATTAGATATATGAACAAAAAATCCTGCTATGAAAAAAAAAAAAAAAAAAAAAAAAAAAAAAATATCCGTAGAAGTTATGACTAATTTGAACCCGGAAGTCGTTTTTCTTTCGAAGCACGTCACGGTTAACAGCTCTATAATGCCTTATAACGCGCGCGCTGATTGGCTGGCTACCGTGTTAATAACAGAAGACAGAGACAAGCTCGCTTCATAAAAGCAAAGTAAAACGGCTGCTTATGTCTCTGTACTGTGATACAAACACGCTGGCAGCTGTAGACCACTCGAGAAGCATGAAAAACACTTAGCTACGCCTCGTCGTTCCTATGCTTGCTTCTCTCGTGCTCTACAGCTCCCAGCGTGTTTGTATAACAGTATAGAGTCACGCGCGCGTTTTATATTCCTTAAATATTGGATGGAATAAACTATTCTCGACTTTGACGTTACGTCAACCAACAACTAAAATCTGACAAACTATTTACTCCACAGGTAGTGTGTCGAATATTTTGTACTCTGTTTTAACCCTTTGGTGTCCTTTTGATAAAAATATTTATTCATTCTCACTTCATTATACATCATTGAAAAACTTATTAAATGGGTTACAAAATGGGTGCACAAAATTTGGAGATTTCAATATTTTATCATTAATATTAATGCTGATTTATGCTAATTGAGTGTCACGTGACGAAGAAAATTTGAATGATACTGCCATAAACATATTTCAGATTAAACTTCTCAAAGATAAAGTTTAGATTGCTAAATCCTGCATTTTCTCTGAAAATGTCTTTACAAAAATCTTAGTTATTCCTAAAGTTATGCTAAAAAAATTAAATACGATGAAAATGCAACATTTACAGAAAATAGACCCGTTGCAGACGGCGCTCTACTCGTAAGCAGTCAAACTCAATTGATGAATCAAGCCGTTTGATAAAAGAACAGCTTATGAATCAGTTTGCTACGGCAGTTTTATATTGGTACTACAAACACGTTAAGTTAGACAGGGCTTACCGCATTATATGCGACACTTGAGCGACTGTTGCTCGTAATGTAATGCTTAATGTAGGATTATTTAACATATAATCAATGAATAGATGCACTCCTTTTTTCAATACGCTTAGCCTTTAAATTAGCTATTATCATCTAAGTATATTTGGTAAATCTTCATTTCTTCATTTAGAGTTTATCATTAATCGTTCTTTTTGTGTTCGTTGTTATTATAGAATATTTCGTTAGGGCGCACTTCCACGATAGCTTAGGAACTTACATAATTGTCAAGGATAAAGTAATGTATATAAATATACAAAACCTATCAGTTGATCTGAAATAGTGACGTAGAAATGACGTCAATGCAAAACTGAGGTGTCTTGCATGAAACCTGTGAAAATTGATCAGCCAAAAATAAAAACCTGTCCGCCATTGGAATAAAAATATAAAACTCATTCGTAATTGTGTCATCAGTGTTATGAAGCACTTATTAGCAACGTTATTATTTTATTTGGAAGCTTGCAAATCCAAACTTTCAAGAGGAAAAAGACACCTCAGTTTTGCAAATTTTCTCTATTCTGATAGGCTAATATTTTTATTATATCAGCTGGTAATACATGAATTATGATGACTTGAGATCTCCCTTCACTTTTCATACCTGTAAAGAACGTCGTAAGTACGCTGCCTGTTGTTCAACCAAAGTCTAGACTGAACTATGATGACTTGAGATCTCTCTTCACTTTTCATACCTGTAAAGAACGTGGTAAGTACGCTACCTGTTGTTCAACCAAAGTCTAGACTGAACTATGATGACTTGAGATCTGCCTTCACTTTTCATACCTGTAAAGAACGAGGTAAGTACGCTGCCTGTTGTTCAACCAAAGTCTAGACTGAACTATGATGACATGAGATCTCCCTTCACTTTTCATACCTGTAAAGAACGCGGTAAGTACGCTGCCTGTTGTTCAACCAAAGTCTAGACTGAACTATGATGACATGAGATCTCCCTTCACTTTTCATACCTGTAAAGAACGTGGTAAGTACGCTGCCTGTTGTTCAACCAAAGTCTAGACTGAAGTATGATGACTTGAGATCTGCCTTCACTTTTCATACCTGTAAAGAACACGGTAAGTACGCTGTGTATTGTTCAACTAAAGTCTAGACTGAACTTAGTTGTAATAAATTCGAGTGGAGCGGCGTTTTAACCATGAACTCCAGTGTTGCATCGTCATCGATGGCCCACAGAGACGCTACCACTGCATGAGCACCTGACGCTAGAAAGGCTCGACACATGCCAACTCACATGCTAATATGTTGACTTGTACAGGGCACGGTAAAATCACCTCATCCTACGCCTTATCTTATATTTAGATTTGATGATATGAGCAGCTGAAAATATATCAGTTGTCTTCTGAACTAAAAAAGGCAGCACTTGTCATTATAATGATAAGAATGAAAAATGTCATCATTATGCTATGTTTTCAGTATTCTTTAACAATTGATTGTGACATCTTCACCCATGAGAAAGAATGGTGCCCAGTACTTTGGTTCGCTGTAGCCGGAAGAGTTCCTGATTTCATTCATCGCTTGATGTAAACTTACACTCGCGCTCTTTCCGTCCATTAAGCGAGTATAGAATCTAAACATGAAATCGCATGTTGCTCCATCATCGATGCCCCACAGAGACGCTACCACTGCACGAGCACCGGACGCTAGAAAGGCTCGACACATGCTAACTACTCCTTCAGCTCTGATTTCACCACGTCCACTGTGACAGCAGCTTAACACAACTAACTGTGCACGTACTTTAGCCTGCTGTACATCAGCCATGGTCAGCATGTAATCTTCTTCATCTGGGATCTTTGTTGCTATTACCTCAGGAGAAGGTGCAAGTGCTATCGTACCTTTAGTGAGACTGCCGTGTGCAGCGATATGAACGAAAGCTACTCCTTCTTTTAGTCTCTGGATAACCGCTTGTTTTGTAGCCTTCTCTCCTGTCAAAGGCGTCGCATTGAATACATTGCCTACTGCGATCGCTTCAGCAAACGCATTATCCAAAGGATCAAACTCTTTCTCTTCACCATCGAACATGACTTTACCAACAAGAGGATTTCCAACAATTAAGGCGCCTTTCTTGGAATAATAATCTTCTGTGCGTTCTTGCAACGCCTTTAAAGTCGCTAATGAAGGAGCAAGTCTAATGCGCTTTGTCTCTGATAAATACTTTCCCGTGCGACGATCTCGTAATGCGGGAAAAGGTACTTGGTATAAGGGACCTTCAGGAATAATAACAACCTCGTCTTGCTTCGACGATAGTATTCTATCACATTCTAAGATATCAAATAGATCTTCTAGAGTAGATCCCTTGGTTTCGGCACTATTCTCATTAGATTCTCCTCTGTTAGAATCGAGGTTCAGCAGTAATGCCGTTGCTTGATTAAGTTCCTCGTTTTCTTCTATACATCTTCTTTGTTCTTTTTGAATATCTTCCTCTTTGTCCAAAGACCTGTTCTCACAGTCAACCACCTCACCAACACCCATTTCGTCAAACAACCTATCGATGTATATCTGTACGGAATGATTAGGACAACCTGAATAATGCAAATTTGTCTCCCCTCCAAGAAAATACTTCAGAAAACCATTACCACAAAGTGAGTAAAAGGCAATGCTGAAGTCATTTCTTGAGACCAGAGACAAAACATCGCTGTACTCTAGGTGTTCATCATTGCTCTCCTCTTGTTCCATCTTGAAGTTTGACATCATAAGATCTTTCAATGCTCTTGCACGACAACGATCTAACACTAAAACCGCTTCCTCGATCTGTTTGCCTTTGATTAACAGTATTGCCAACAGCTTATAACTATTGACATATTTGTCAAATATGGAGATCTTGAATTCATCACGACTACCAAGTGTGGTAAAGATCGCTTCAAAGCATCGTATAGCTTCTCTTAGATAATGTTCTGCCAAGCTCAGTTCTCTGTTTAATGAACACAATAATTGACCCAAGCCATGATAGAATAGGGATAGCTGCCCAGTATCAGACCAAGACTCAGCAGTAGGTAGCCCTTGTTTGAAACTGTGTAAAGCTATGTCATTCTGACCCATCAAATGATACAAGTTTCCCATTTCTGTGATACAGAACAAGTTCACAGAACAATCAACGTTCATCTCTTTAAACCGCTGTAGGCAATTGATTGTTTTTACATATTCTTTTCTAGAACGATAAAATTTGTAAAGCCTCATGAAAGCTCTGGATTTCTTCTTTTTATCGCCTGTCTTCACCGCTTGGTCAAGATCCTGTAATAACTCATCTTCAGAACATGTTGGTACCTCTATTAATTCCTTTAATAAGGGTGCATCCACCTTGTTTTGCAAACCAACTGTGCAATAAAGACTAGAACGAATTACATTGAAGTTTTCTTCAGCTTCTTTGTCTCCAAGCTCTGTAGCAATCGCCATGCCAGCATCCATACTCAAAGACGCTTCATTCAACTGCATCGAGTCTATATATGCATGAGCGAGACAATGATATCCGTCCATCTCAGTATTTTTGTCCCCAATTTCTTGAGAGATCTTCAGGCCTTTGTTACCGTATTGGATGGCATTATCCATGCTTTCCTTATCAACTAATGTCCGGTATAAACACGAAAGACCTAGACATGCTTGTGCTTCAATCTTTTTCTCGCCAGTTTCTTGTGCCATGTCGATGCATTTCTTATAGTAATGCACTGCATCATTATACTGATCCAGTGTCTCATATATCTTTCCTAGATACAAAAAAGCATTTACCGCTGGTTTCTTCTCGAAACGAAAACGCTTCACGATATCGATGCATTGCTTGAAATTTTGAATGGCATCATCGTATTTCTCCAAGGAAATATATATCTCTCCAAGTAAGCTATAAGCCTGAGCCTCCGCACGTTTTTCGCCAATAGTTACTGCAAGCTCAATACATTTCTTGCAATAGATAATTGCATTGTCGTAGTGGGAAAGAGCGTTATATATCTGCACCATTAATAGGTAAGCCTCGACTTCAACACGTCTGTCTTCTATTTCCCTCGCTATTTCAATGCATTTCTTTACAAAGTCAGTGGCATCTTGATAGTGATTCAAGGCATAATGTGCTACTCCTAGCTCTAAGTACGCCTCCATCATACCCTCCTGATTGTTGTTTTTCATGGCGCAATCAAGGAGCTTGTGCGCATAATGAATAGTGTCATCATATTGCTGAATGTTTGCATATGCGACCATTATGTAGTCATATGCAACCATCATGCCTTCGGGACTATCAATTTTCTGGGCAATTTTAAGACATTCTTCGCCACAGTCAATAGCATCATTATAACGAGCTAAGGACAAAAATGCATGTCCCATTTCATGATGTCCATAGATTTCGTTTTCTTTATCGCCTATAGTTTGAGCAATTTCGATCATTTTCTCAGCGTGCAAGACAACGTTGTCAAACTCGTTGAGCTTCATATATGTGAAGGACAAATGTTTACGAACTCTTAACTCATAACATGGTATTGCTTCAGCTAACGGTAATATTTCCTTCAGACACCTCAGTGATTCAGCATGTCTACCTAAGCTGTTGCTATGCACTACGAACACCACGCATGAATTCATCATGGTACTTATATCATTACAGTGTTTAGCCATCTCTATGCATTCTTTGCACAGACAAATCAGCTGTTCAGTTGACAGTCCAAGTTCCTCTGGCAACATGGAGGCAGACGCACAGCAAAACCTTACAAAAGTAGTCTTCTTGAACATATCCATCTTCAGCTTTACTTGTTATTCAACATTCATCTAAAATCAAACAATAAGTTGATAATTAAACAAGCATAAAAAGAATGATTAAATGAATAATAATAATTTTTAATACTAAAAATTGAAATAAAGAAAAACAATTTTTGTATACATCAGTGGCAGATCCAGAAAATTTTAGAAGGGGAGTTACAAAGGTTTTACCAGGAATACCAGGAAAAGGGGGGTGGCTTACTAAGGATAATACTGAGAAATATGAGCAAAACGGTGAGGGAAGGGGATGGTGACTAGTCACCCCCCTTCACCACCCCTGCACCACCCCTGTACGTAAATAATAAGATATGAATTATTGAAAATATTATAATATTGCCTTCCTTCTTGTTGGGCCATAAGCCAAGAGTCAAACACTTTAGTACTTTTGACACTTTCTACTAGCTTTAGCTGTTGTATCAAAGCGTGGGACAATCACAAAAGAGCTAGGCTCCAAACTAGGTGAAAGCCCAAAGATCGAATTAGAATTTGGTAGTTGATTATTGAGGAGGGAGGAAAACCGGAGAAAAACCCTCTAAGCACAGGAGAGGACCAACAAACAACAATCCTCACATACGACATCGAGATGGGCAGGACTCGAACTCGGGCTGCATTGGTGAGAGTCGTCGCATTAGCAGCGCAAGCCACTGGTGCTTTTATGTGTAACCAAGGTCTGTTAAGTGCAAAAAAATTGTTTTTTTTGGAATCTTCATGTATAGCACAAACATTTTATTCACAAAATTTTTTTCGTATTCAAGCGGTGAGCCGCCAAAAACTATTTCAGTTCTTGAAGAAAGGCAGTTGTACAAGGCTAAAATCTTGTTATTCAGAAACTTTAACTTGTTTGGAAGTGGAGATGACCGATGAAAGTGGAATCAAAAATGTTTAACCCAAACAAAACGCAAAAATTTGAATCGAAAATGAGGTTTAGGCCTTCATTTGCTTATTTCCCATACATTTTCTATAAAAAAGCCTGACAAAGCTACATTCTAACACAAATGCAGCATAACATAATCTTTGTAGCAAATTGAAAATACCCCGCTTCAAACAGGCATTTTATCATAGTATATCAGTGTCTAACTGTCAAAAAAAGGTTTTGAATGTTATCCAAAACGAAAATTGGATCAAAACTCAACCTAGTCTAGTTTTTGCGGCTTTTTGCCATTATTATGCTCTTTTGAAAGAAATTTCCTCTTAATAATTTATAATACTTTTTGAAACTTAGTACTTTTGTAACAACCAAAGGTCTATCACGCGTTTTCCATTCATCAATTAACATCAGTTTAACCTCTAAAACTTTTGAAGTTTGCATCTTAATCCTCATTAATTATTTCATGAGTCTCATCGACCAACCAGGGTTTCTTATTTGTACCCGGCAGTCATTTTGAAACGCCCATCAATACTACCAGCACACCCATTTCGAGTACTAGAATTTTGAAATAACAAAAACAAACAAAAAAGTATAGATGTCGGTCCAATATTCGTCAACCCTGTATTTGCTACGCCTCGGCATTTATTCCACTCTGATTTTGAAACCCCAATAGAATTCAGCACTCGTATTTGAAACATTACTCTATTCTGCATTTTCACATATTTAAAAAAAATAGAACCAGAGATATTTGGAAAATCCAGATAGTGTAGATTGATGGCTGTGTCTTGGATCACAAAAATAAATGTATGCTC